>NC_088359.1:26560000-26792500 GCF_036884655.1 Musa acuminata AAA Group | reverse complement strand
TATATTTAAATATATATGTATATATATATTTATATATGTACATATATATATATATACATATACATACATATATATATATATACATATATATATATATATACATATATATATATATATATATATATATATATATATACATATACATATATATATATATATATACATAAATATATACATATATACATATATATATACATATATATATATAACTAATGACATAGGACAATTGAGATTATATTTAATTAATCCATTGTTAAGTTGGAAATCAAAGAAGCAAAGATTTGATGCTAATTAGTAGTTGTATAGACTAAGTTTTTGACATTTTCAAATAAGATCCCTACTGCTCCTATGGATGGATGCATTTCGTAAATAAGACATCAAGTGCCACAGTATATGATGCAGTTCATGCAAGGAAAAACAAGTTATGTTCTTAACAAGAGACATTCTTTAAGTACTTTGCATCTCCACATCAAGAAAAATGGTTGAATATTTTAGAAGGTCAGCCTACACGGATGCAATAGGCAGAATTGAGGAAAACATCATATTAAGTGCAGAAACAACATCTAAATTGTGGGGATAGAGCTATTAAGCACATCCATCTGACTCTCCTCAAACTTGTAGTGCGACGACCTTTTTCTTACATTTTGTGGAGGACTACGTTATGCAACTGCGATTGCTGCTTTATCATCGATAGGAGAAATCGATGGTGTAATGTTGTTGTCATCAACATCAGCCGGACAACAGCTTTGGATGCCCTAATCAGCCTAACATGTTGGTTAGGTACCTAATCAGGCCGAATTAATCATTAATCATAATATTAGATGGTCGAACCGATCTCTTCATGTCTGAGTAATGCCTGAGGATTTCGTGTAACTTTTCTATTTATTAATGATCACTTACTCTTATCAATTATTGGAAACTTTCCAATGGCAAATACCATTGACGCGTGCTAGTTCGCTAACACAGACTCTCACATGGGGATTCGGGTCGAGAAACTCTCTAGCCCCGATCCAAACACTTGCAATTCCGATCCGACATTCAAAGCACCCTTCGACAATCTGAGGCTCATGTGATCTATATTGGTAAACACGCCATCCCTCAAACTACTAGCGGAGACTTTCCCAATTATCTTCATTTACCACTGGGACAACAAATCTATGGGCGTCCAATCATGTTGATTGATGATGCTAGAAGAAATGTATAATATTAGCAGAGTAATATTAGAAATTCCATTTATGTGACACATGTAATACACAAAAGGAAAAAGGATATTTGATCAAATCTCTCACGTATATTTAGAGTGACGATGTTTCACAGAACTCAGCATTATAAACACCATGCTTTCTTCTGATTGAAGAACTTGAACACGAGATGGAACAACAAAAGGCTTTCAGCTTTGAGAAATGTGGAAGAAAACCATCCATTTCAATCTATCTATATCGCATGAACCTCCTCCTCTGAACCTTTTGAGGATACAATGCAAAACAGCGCATATAAGTACGCATGTATGGCTGTACACATTTACTTTGTGGTATGCTTTCAGGAATGGCCAACAACAAAGCAGTCATGCAGGAGCAACCGTAACGAAAGCCACCGAAAGAACCTTCTTCGCTGCACAGAACACGGCATATAACAGCAGCAGCATCACAAACTTCTTCGAGGCCAACACCCTCAAGTTTATCTTTATCCGATGTGCCCTCATGAATCTAACTACCGCGTTCCCAAACAGACTGAGCCAAGAACCAAGAAGGGCAAGAACCATATTGAGAGCTTCCTTTGGTCCCTCCACGTTACACACTTCGGTTCGGCCAAACTCCACAATGGTTGGGCCTGCTGAGTCACTGTCATCAACATGGCCAAGGCCAAAAGACTCGTTCAACCACTCGGAGAATCTGATTAGGAGCCTTGCAAGCCAGGCCACTTCGGTATCTGAGATTGGCCTCCGCATCCAGTCACCTTTATATCGTACATCAGCCCATGTTCGCTGACCGATACCTGGGTGTTTCGGGGTGAATATCTCGCCACGTCCATGATGTGGATCATCTGCTTGAGACGTAGATGTACGTGGCTTTTTCAAGGGGCCACCAAAAAGGATATTCATCTGGGATCTGATTGCATCCAGGGCCTGGATGCTATTTGAGACATCCCCAGAAGAAATTTGGATCTCATGTTCTGCCCGCAGCACCAACAGCTAAGAAACAATTAAGAAAGACAGTTATCAATTTGTTTCAACAATTCATATTTAAGAATTAAAAAAAAGATACTTCTATTATTAAAAATGGTAAGTGAAGACCGCCAGCCAAACACAATGACGAACAAAATCAATGAGATGATAATATTATGCCATACCATGTATGATCAGCAAAACTCCACATTTTCAAGACATCTAGAAAATTAAGCTACCGAATAAGACAAAAAGTGTCGGTGAAAATACATCGTGGTGATATAATATACCTGAAGTAAGTTATGTGCCCCATCTTCACCATCACTGAAAAGTCTCAAATCATGGTTCCAATTCTCATGTAAAAAAGACCCGTCTGCATCACTTTCACAGAGACCATCCTCCCAATCCTGACATCAGGAAGACATTAGGAAAAACCAATGCATGTAGTTATGCTTTTATCCAATCATAAAGATGCACAAAAATTCAAGTTCAATGGAACTTTAGAGTAAAGGACCAAAGGAACTCCTTTGTGATGTTGTGTCTCATATGTTTGTTTAATCCTTTGTCATAGAAGTTGCCCATCATAACAAAGTTTTCATATTACACATCTCAAGGAACTTTGTAGTTCTTGGAGATTTCTAGAGCAAGTTTTCTGGGTTAATGAACTTGAAACTACAACCAAAGGAGAATCATGTACGGCCACAGGCTTCTAGGCTTCTCAGTGACTAATATATACATAGAACTTCCTAGCATAGAGGTTGCCACAAGCTTAAGAGGGTTCATGAAGTTGACAGTTGAGTAGACCACAGAACTGTAGTGACAGAAATTCTGCAAGTGCCTTATAAGAGTTGTATTATATAGTTGATCTCATATTGGTGGAAAGACTAGAAGTAGGAAAGAAACCACAGAATGAAATGAAACTTCCAAACATGGATCTGCCATATATGATCTTTAAACAAATTTTATGTAATATTTTTCAGAACCACACACCACACTGACTGACACCTGCATTTCCTTCATTCAGACGGAACTACAACAGAATTAGAAGACCAATGAACGTGTCAGAACTTTACCTGCAATTGTTCACAAATTGATGGAATGTATTTGTATGCATCATTAGAGGAATATGCAGAAGGTCTAGCTGGTTTAGAATGAAAAACAACATCAACTTTCCGAATAAGGTCCAGCAGTTCCTTGGAGAAAGTCAAAATTTTTAGCACCTGAAAAGACAACCATATAAAGACTGCCATCAACTTGGACAGCTAGTTGATAATGCATTCCAAAATGCACAATTGTAAGTCTAAAAAAGTATTTTAGCATTTAAATTCCCAATAAATTTAAACATTTAGCAAAATTTACTTGATTCTTCAACCAAAAGAAGACCATTACAATTGGTAACATACTCTATAAAACCGAACAGCAGAACCTAAGAAATGCTGCTATCATAGTCGAAGAAAACGAGTATTGCAACACTACCATGAGATAGTCAATATGTCTAACTTCAGCGATATTATATTAGAATGTGTAAAAGGTGTCTACATAGTCAACGAAAAATGTAATATAATATGTACTCTTGAAAATTTTATGATTCTAATTTCGGCACCCAGAGATTAGTTTCCTTGCATGACTAATTTTGTTAATCTGATTAGTTCTGCAACTGCACGGGGTCTAGAAACGAGATTTTCTGTTACATAAAAATTCAGGCCTATGCTTCAGGTTGGTTGAGAAAGTGAGAATGTAAAACTATCTATTAGACATGGAAGGAGGAGCCAGAAAATATTTCATGAGGGATGGCTACCAGTATTTGAGATAAAGAGGAATAGGGGGAGGTTCCACCAGTACCAAGTATATTCCCCTACCTTACTCCTCTTTCCTTTTTAAGGATTTCTCTCAGTTTTCCTTTTGCCTTCCAGCACCCAAAATCTTGGTCTCTACAGACATAGCATACTCATGAGCCGGCCAGCCAAAACCCAATACAAAGCAAGATAAGATGAGGACTTTATTCTAGCATTCAACAACAAGTGTATACAAGTATAGAAGAAACAGGAGGGCCAGATTCCCTTCAGCCACAAAAAAAACATCTACACTTATTGTTGCAGTAAGCAACACCATGTTTGAGACCAGTCAGCCAACAAAATCAGTAATGAGTTTATATGTGACACATCTCGCCAGTTAGATATTGAATACTTTGCACAACTTGGTAGAACACTTGGAAGCTATCTTACCGGGGAATACGAGAACTAAGACACCAAACATGTTATCCCTATTTGCAAAGGTACATAAAAGAATAAAAGAATGGATAGCACAACGACAATAGCTGAAGAATAGACAAAGTAAGGAATGGGTTATGAACAAGATAAGCACAGCATATAAAAACATTATATTCCATGATTGCAAAATTGGAGAAAGGAGATTTAGCTTGAAACCAACATAAAAGTTTTTTAAGATAAGTGAGTGCCACTGTGCCACTATCCACATAAATGCTCCATTTCTGTGGTCTGCCACATCTTTGTACGATACAAGTGAGTCAAAAGATGAAACAATATAGTTACCAAGGTAATACAAGAAATTGGATAGTGGCACAGTGGCACTAAAAAGTATCAGATGACTAACATAAAAACAACAGAAGTGAAGGGGAGAAGAGGATCAAGATATCGTTTATGGAGTACTGATAATTAAAATAGCGAGGGGCATAAAACATTTTGTTGTGATCAACAGGTGCCCCTTAAATTTAAAACATAGCAAGACAATCGTTCGGCCATATAAAGCCAAGTATTGGACTATTAATGAATAATTAATGCAAACATTTTGGGTAGCTCAGATGAAAATGTTTTAGGTGAATATGTGGAATTAATAGGGAGGATAGAAAAAATATTTTTGTTTTTAAACAGTTAGGTATAATCCCAAGAGAGAATAAAATAAGGGAGAATAAGTTTAAAAGATTAAACATGTTCAAAGGATACAGATATTTGTCATTAGACAGTTAATGCATTAATGAAACTGGAGGAGGTAAAGAAAGTTTTAAAAAAATCCATTTGTAATGTATTAGTAGTGCAAGGAGACATAGAAGATGATCTAAAAGAATTTTATAAGAAACAGTACAAAAATATTTGAATGCTCTTTATTTTATTAGAATTATTAACATGTACAGATCTTAATTGGAGGAAAAAGATCCATAGAGTACATTTCGATTTGTTGTTGTTGTTGTTGTTAAAAACTCCCAAGCAAGTAAAATAGAAAAGCAAAAAAATTAAAAAGGAAAGCTCATAAGAATATTATCAAACTTGTCTACCTAGAAAGAGAAATAAGATCATTGATCACTAACTAAGCAAACCAATTATTCACAGAATATTGAGCGATGGCATCAGATACAATGATTCATGGAGTAACAAACACTGGCATGAAAGCAATACAGATTACAGAAGTGCAGCACCTTTTATCGAGTCTAGACAGAGATTCAATAATCAGAAGTAACACATACCTTATGTATCATCTGGATAACTGACTCCACATTTGTATGGAGAAACTTGTGTGCAAACCCAAGAAAATGCATAACCAATGAGCTGTAGAATAGATAATTTGACAAAACATAAGTTTCCCAGGCCGGAGAGTATTGCAAGTCCATGTGTCTCCCCTGCTTCCCTTTGCTGCTTTTATCGATATTTTCATTCCCTCCTACTTCTTTCTTCATTTCTGCTGGGTCAAACTTCGAAAACTCTTCTGGACTAGTGTTCCATGGCTCTAGATAAGACATCCATAAATAGAATACCTGGGAAGCATTTTTTATTGAAGCCCCTATTGGACAGAAAAGAAAGCTCCTCAATATAAACCTATACAAAGGCCTCTGGATCACTGCATTCCAAGAACCAACTGAATTCTCACAGCAAAGCATTACGTTTCTTGAGCTAAGAACATCCAGCGAACCCTTCGACTTGGAACTTTCACCATACATCATATGCCGAGTCTCAGTACCTGAAACAGTTGAGTCACAGTTCAAGTACTTCACAAGCACCTTCAACACATCTCCTAGTCCAGCGGTAGGAGGAGCCTCACCCAGAACCGCCTTGTACGGGAAAGACAAACCAAAGGAGCGACAAACATTCATCGGAAGTGGAGAAAAATCATTGTCGATCATCCAAAAATGCACAAAAGTGTGGACCAGGAATTCAGCTTGCAGGAACGCCGTGTCATCGTAGTTCAATGAGTAATGAAGTAAAGAGCTACGGTAGGGCTGATAGGATAACCGATTCTTTGGCACAAAAACATGAAGATAAGCGTACAGAAGCTGGAGATACAGGTTGCATTCGGGCTTCTGCCTAGATCCGCGACTGCTGCTACATAAAACCGGAAGCGACGAGGTCCATTTCTCCAACCTAAACTTCCGGCTCTTTCGAACCACATTAGCGTCGGAGCTCTCGCTGTTTCCTCTACAAACAGGGTAGTAGGCGAACCAAAACATGAAGTACTCGAAAGCATTGAGCTGCATCTGGTACGGGGAACCCTGGACCGCGTCTTCCTTAACCCTACCTTTGAGAAGCGGGCAGAGATCGGAGAGGACGGAGCTCGGCCGGTCGCTCTGGAGGGCGAAGCGAATCCACTCCGGCAGCCGCTCGATGGGGAACACGTAGCGGACGAGGGCGTGGCGATCGACGGCGGAGATGGAGGATATCAGTATGCCGTCGGGGGCGAGGAGCGCGAGAAGGCGGCCGGCGAGGGCGGGATCGGAGGCGGCCTGGTCGATCCAGGCGGTGGACGCAGGGCGGCCGGGCGGGGCGGAGGAGGCGGAGGAGGAAGGGGGAGGGACGTCGTCGAAGCCGAAGATGCGGCAGATGAGGGCGGGGAGGGCGACAGAGAAGAAGGCGCGGCTCTGGTCGGAGGCATGGCGCCGGAGGAAGGAGTCGACGGCGGAGCAGGCGGCGGCGATCTCGGGCGGCGCCACGGCGGCCAGGACGGTGGTGGCCAGGTCCTGGGCCCGGTTCTGCGAATCCATCGTTTAGGGTTTTGGGAAAGGGGGAGGAGCGGAGAAAGGGAGGCGTTTGGTGTTCGAAGATTTAAAACGAGGAGGGGGCGGTGGGGGGGTCGAGTTGGGATCGAGTGGCGCTCTTCCTTCGAGAGAAAGCGAGAGTGCGGGGCGACGTGTCCGGAAACGTCGGCGGGGGAATGCGCCCACGTGGCGCTCGTCGCTTCGGATTTGTCGTAAGCTACAGGGCGTCCGAGTCTTCTGACCATCTCCTCGGATAACAAATCAGGACGGTCCATCAGGCACCCGCGACAATCTCAACGATGGTATATCAATAAAACAGTTAACAACATTAACAAGAATACAAGTATATTAGCGGTAACCATAAATACAAACGAAGAATATTATTTCTATATCAAGACAATCATTCATTAGTTGAAATTCTGAAAATTAAAAGGAAATATAATTATAATTATTTGTAGTACGAATTTTTTGACCTATCAGTTGTCTTTTACTTAGATTTTTGGATATATATATATATATACAAAATTGATATTTTTTAGTTTGAGTCTAAAATTTAGTATCATAACAGTTCAAGATGGCTATTAATTTCTTCAATTGAGAATCAAATAATGATTTAGTGATATACAATTTTTTAAGAATATAAGCTGGAGTGTTATATATTTTTATGTAATTTTTGTAACAACTAAAAGTATTATTATTATTATTAATCTAATTCAACAAGAAATATATATTTAATTAATGAAATTAAATAATATACACGATTGAATGGCACATTATTATCATTATTATACCAACTCAGAAGTCTCATCAACATAATAATATGACACATAATTGTACGAACTGTAATATCATCATTAAAGGTCTCAAGTATATTAATAAAGTTAAACACCCATCTAATGGTTTAGCCAACTTTTCATGTCTGAATAGAATTAAACATTACTAAAATCATTACAAAGATCTCAAGTAGGTTAATAGTGATAGGGCCTATTTTGGGTCCAAGACATACCACATCCAGTGTCACACGCCAGGTCAGAATCCGTACTAAGTTGTTGCTTGGCACGTCTCGGAAATCCCGAGACGACACCGCCCCTAAGATATGATAAGTCAGAATCCGTATCAAAGCACTGTTTGACACGTCCACCACGCCAACCCGCATACGACCGACCCTCGGACAATAGTATAAAGACCTTTAGCCGGCATCCAGCCTAGGGGGAAAAAAGGAAACAATTCTACAAACAACTGATTTGCTCGTCGGAGGGGCTATAGTCGAGAATCACCTGACGAAGGCCCTTTTTACAGGTAGGCGATCGCCCCGAGCCACGAGTGCCTCGACCAAGAAATCACCACTCCATGAGGGAGGTCGAGCTGTCACTTATCTCGGGAACGGAGAGACGCAACTCGAGGTTGACGGCGCTCGGACCAACAGACGCTGACCAACACCCCGTCGCGAAGGCCCGACCTACCTGGGCGTCCAGCTCGATCAACAGAGAATTCCCGACATCAACCCATGGACCTAACCGTGCTGACCATCAACCACAGCATCTTTATTCACCAACAAATAGTATATACCAAGATGTTGTCAAATACATATGAAAGTACCTATTAGATATTGTAGAATTCTTTTCCCTCGGCATTAAGACAATGAAAGTTTTTAACAGTCGGAGGAGGAGACTACTTTACTAAATAAGTCAAAACTGAACCCTTGGCAATGTTGAATGATTAGTATAAAAGCATATAATCTCCAAATTCATAGTTCCAGATATTTTCATTACTGACAATGGAAACTTAGTTTAATAATTTAAAATTTAATGAGTACATTGACTATCTCCCCATAGTCAAATGATCAAACTGATGTCACCGATCAAGCTATTTTGGAGGTGTTTGGATTGATGAACTTTCAAATATCATATGGAGCACTCAACTAGAGAATTCCCTTCTACCTCGACCAAAATAGTTATAGCAAAGTCTATTCTTATAGTTAAGACGAAAAAATATCAAATAAAAAATTAAGAGCTAAACTTGACTTGATTAAAGTACATTTGAGAATTTTGATTGAGATTATAATAATTTTTTTTACACTAATTTTTATAGTTTGGTGATTTAGTTCTAAAAAAAGTTATAGTGAGTGATCTAATTGGGAAGCCCCCTATCTAATTTTTAAAAATATTTTAAATAAAACTTATATCCATAGGATTTCACATCAAATAGTGTTATCATAAGAATATACAAAGTTTGTGAAAAATTTTACTTTTCATTAAAGAAAAATATAGATATGATAGTAGGGAGACTTTATACGTGCAATAAGAGTAATAGGTACCCTAAAAATAAAGAAAAAAAGAACCATTAGTCATAGTTACCATACAAGTCAATCATGTGAGTAATGATACGTACGACATGACATGCACTTTTTTTACTTATTATATTATTTGATATTTTATCTTTTTATATTATTTATTTCATGAATATATTGTGATGTCCATAAATGCATTATGATGTCTATGGATCTATGCAATGAGAGTCGGATCGTGATGAGATCACGATAACGAGATCGATTCGCCTTTAAATATAGACCGTAAATAATCTCGGATATAAGTTCCTTGAGAGGGACATCGAGATAACCGGACAGACTAGTATGCTATATACTTATTCATATGATGAAAGTGGCTGGTCTCATAGCTACTCGTGTGGGGACACCAGGAATACAATGTAAGTGTTCATTGGAGAATGAGTTTACTGATTAATCCGCTTACAGGATACTGGATGGTTGATGATGCCTTATTGTCAAATAATGATTCTGTTGTCCCAATGGTATATTTGATCCTTAAACTTGAGACATCAAGAATATTCTGTATAAGTACCCTACTCTTTGATACCGGACTCATAGCATAGAAGTTTCAGACTTAGCACAACCGATCATCGGGAGTGGCAGCCAACCTTACAAGGGCTATTGAATGTCGATAGAGGATCATCCGCTCTCGATGTCATGAGACGAATATCCCGTGTGTTCTTGCTTAGACAAATCTTTGGCTCTGGTCATTCGGATTGAGAGAGAAAAAGTTCTTTGGGTGAATCCGATTAGAACGAGACTCGAGTAGAAACTGTATGGGCCTGATAGCACCATGCCTGGTATATGATCTTTGAGGTATTAGATGGATGAAGGACTACAGATACACGGTAACTAAGGACAGACACATGTAATGGATTTGGATTCTTCTGTATCATTTGGGGACTACGACGTAGTAGTCTAGTACGTCTACAGTCGATGAGTCGAGTGAATTATTATAGGGATAATAATTTACTGAGCTAGAAGAAGTTCTAACAAGGATGACTCACAGCTAGCTCGATATTGGATATAGAGGGTTACACACATATGGTAGGTGCTACGACGAGTAAAGGTTCGAATATAAGATATCCATTGGAGCCCCATCTTATTAGATATCTAATAAGCCCTAAATTATTGGATCCTATAGATGAGATCCAATAAGAGCCAAATAGAGATTATTGGGTAGAAATCCACTAATCTAAGAGGCTTAGATAGTTGAATGGAGATCCAATATCCAATATAGTAGAATCCATTAGAGTTAAGTTGATAGGGGGGTCTCTATAAATAGGAGAGAACCAATGGGATATAGGCTAGGCCTTATTGGCTGCTACCTCCTATTCTTGTCTCTCATTCTTCTCCTCAGATAGTAGATGTCGACTTGAGGAGCGTGTTCACAGTTTTTGTCATGTGGATCACCATTAGAGAGGAGAACAGTTAATCTCCTTCATTATCTCTCATAATTCTATAGAAATTCAGGGATATATAATCTCCTTAGGTAATACAACTATCTCATAGGTGATTTTGTGGATTTTTACACGTCAATCTATGCATGACGATAAACATATTTTAAAAATTTTAAAATTTTTATTTTATGTTGTACATATGATGTTATCACTCAATTTTCCAACAAAAGCCAACATGAAAAGCAAAACTTATTAAGAGGCTGGTGTAGTCTCGAACTCAGGGATCAACGTCGGCTCGATGTCATCGGCATGACATTCTTAGGTTCAGGTGCCATGTGGGACCACCTCCTCGCCCGTCTCCTGGGCTGCTCCTCGAACTCCTACTTCCCTTCGTGATGTATTTTTTTGGATGCATCCCTCCAACATCCTTTTGTGCCTCAATGTCATCACTTCTTGCCGGAGGTTTAGATGATTCATCAATAAATTGGTCATTGCTTTCCATCATGACGAGGGTGTATCCAACGTATCAATCACTTAGATCAACGAGGATTGCAAGCCCAGGATGATCTCCCAGGACTCTTATTACTTGATGGCTCCCTAGACTTTGTATTGAAGCCAAAGTGATTCTTCTACGTGGAGTTGATAGGATAGCTCCTCCTTTCAATGGCCAATGTTCTCGGATTAGATTTTTAATGATGAGTTCAACCACCCTCCTCTTCTCCTCATGCTCCCTGCACATCATCGTATGAGCTCACTTTGCTTCCTCTAACTAGTCCTATAGTCGGGTCATCTCTCTTCAACTCCATTTTATCTCTAATTAATTTATTTTGAAAGATCATCTCTTTCTCGGATGAGGACATTAATGTTGTTGATGAATCTTGGGCTGGGTCGAGCCTCACAACTATCAAATGATAACTTTATAGAAGAAATAAAGATTGGTCCGCAATTGAAACACATATTCAATTAGAGGGATTCGGTCAAAGGTATTTGGATATCACTATCACCAAATTCTTATGTGCCTCGTTGAAAAGCGATTGCATTTAGACTAATATACATATTATTTGATAGTGTAGGATGTATTACTTCTCGATTCTACTACATTATCTATAATGAAACCTCTTGATGATGATTATCTACCTATAGAATCTAGGTCGGTCTACGAGCCCCTTTCATGAGCTCATGCCACTCGAGCATATATGAAGAGACCTCTTTTATATAACAAATGTCATATCCGAAGATAGATGCCAAAAGGTGACTGCCTCAATGACTTAGATATAATGACTTGATGAAGGATAACAATGGTAGAAGCTTCGATCAATTCCCTTATGCCTTAGGGAACAATGCCTCGTATATGTATATAGTTGAATTCATTTCTAAAGGAATAAAAAATTTATTATCGAAAACATATGTCTTTGGCCTAGATTCTTTATATAAGTTTTTTTTCCAATTAAAACAATACGAAACTTAAAACTTCACTCATTAATTTTTTGAAATTGAAATAAATACAAACATTTATTATTAAGAGATGAATATTTGCACCTAAAATTTTGAGTTTCCTAAACAAAAGAAAAAAACTAAAAAATAAAATTCTAAGACATAATGTTAACTATAGTAGATAACCCAAAGTCCACACATTATGCATCCTAGCATTCAAATCTTATAAAAGTACTTACATGTATCTTATGTGCATGTACTATATATATATATATATATATATATATATATATATATATATATATATGTTTGTCTATAATAAAAATCATAAAAAAAAATAATATCATTAGAAAATACTGTATGTACCAACATATAAAAGATATACAACAACATGATCATTCAATATTTATTCTCTTAAATGCTAACCGACTAAAATCGAACGTCACACCAACACTCATCAAGGATGTACCAAGGACTTTACCTTAATCACACTAATGCATGAGTCCTTGTTTTGGATCGAACATGAAGATTCGAATATACGTCAATGACTTCGCCAACTTGTAGTAGTTGCAAGTGGAGGTTCAATATATGATTGATTAGGAGAGCGCAAACACCTAACACAATGGAATTCGATACGAACATTGATATGGTGGTGGTAACATAATTTACAGCTTATAACCTATTTGCGATCCATAATTTACAGCTTGTTATCATAAAATGCTCAATGTCTAGTTTATCTTGCATCGATCCTTCCTAATATTACAGTTTAATCTCACGTTGGACGTGGAATGAATTGAATCAACTTATGATAATAGTTAGATATACTAGTCAAATATTTTGGATCAACCAAGTATACACTGATTTTTCTATCGAAAAATCATCTTAGATATGGAAGAAAATAATTTGGTTTATGTATTCTACATTCTTATTTAAACATGTTACAAACCCGATGAAATAATAATATCCGAATTTGTTTCAAGTGACAAAGCTTGTGATCTCTCTCTCTCTCTCTCTCTCTCTTGATGTTGAGTCTTCTCGGAGCTATCTCCATTACTGTAATGTTGTCGTTTTTAATTGTGGCTTTTGCTTCATCACCTGCCTTACCTGTCGTCTCCTGCCATTGTTGATGCACTTCATGTTTTCTGTCAAGGAATCCAGGCATTAGTCAATGCAATTGCTTTGGCTCTACCACCTATATTATTTGATTGCTTCACCACGTATATCCTTCTCTCTCTCTAAATGATTTTGGAGCAACAACAAAATTATTTTTATATACAACACAACTTGTGCATGAATTTTTTTTAATAAAATAAGTTAAAAATTAAGATGGAGACACTATTTATTGTCTTAAAGTGAAATCTTGACATTTTCTATAGATGCTCATAAAAAAAAATTACTCTCAGTTGTACGAGAATGACAATAGAAAAAATAATTGTACAATAAAAATAGTAGAATATAAATATGACACAATCAAGTAATAATCAGAAACTTTATAGGTTTTTAAGAGAACAATTATTGAAGAAGCTTTATTTAAGTAACTTTAGCTTAAATACATTAGCATGTCCCTCTTCTATTTGGAGGGAGAATTTTTCTCAGGATTTACCTTAACAAAATAGAGAGATTTCCTCGTATAGTTGAGAAAATCTTATCTACTTTCACATACATGTTAAACTTAATTTTTAAAATATAAATATGAGATTGATGAACTTTGCTATTAGATATATATATATATGAAATATACTTTATACTTTAGATGCAGAAGCAGGTAACATTGAACCATTGCTTTATGTTGGCCACTGTTTTCCCTGTTGGGGGACATGAGGCTACTTCATCTTTCTCCCTTTGGGTCCCAATGAATACCTAAAGACTTTTGCGGAAATTTACCTTCTTCCACCTTCCAGTAAAGAAAACACAAGGGTGAACCCATCCCATCCAACACTTGCAGTCTTTGCTTGTGCTGACTATTGTCACATCTAAAAAAAAGGAATCTGTCATCTCATTCAAAAACAACATGTAGGCTTCCGCTTAGAACATGGGATAAAAAGTATTGGTAAGGTTTATGAACCAAATCCTATAGATTATTATATATCATATATTTTTTATTATATTTTATATTTTAAATATTAATCTGATGATGATATAGTAAATATTTTTAGCACTTTCGAAACCTCAGTTGATATCTTTTTATATCTTAAATACTGACTTAGTAGAGATATACCATATTATTTTACCCAACGTAAGGATTCAAAGTTTCTATCTCATATATTTCTTTTTTTACATCTTAAATATTAGTCTGCTGATAATATACTGAATCCTTTTATGGAGAGTCCAAAATCTTATCTAACATATTTTTTAAAGATATTAGTTAGTTTAATTAATAAAGACTTAAATCTCATATTTATCCTTTTATCTTTTGAAAAAAATAATAATTAAATATTGTGGTGGCCACCACAATTCACTTGTTTTTTTCTTTTAGAGTTCCTTTTCTCTTTTTAGAAAACCATGTGCTAGTTTGTCATCCACTTTGACTACATTGTCTTAGAAATGTAGTCTTATCACACTACATTGTCTTATCACACTTTAAACATGTGTGATCTTTGAAAGTAGAGAAGTTATTTCCTTATAGAAAAAATTTGATATGCTCTATAGCTATATTTTCCATCTATTATTCTTATGAATTATTAAGTTATTTGGTAACAAAAATCCTGATCACCCAAGAAATAAAATAAAAAAAAACATAATAGAAAAACCAACCAAATAATGCATAATGCACAATTGACTAATGTTATCAAAAGGAATATATATATATATATATATATATATATATTTGTGTGTGTGTGTGTGTGTGTGTGATAGATATTTTTTTGATATTAGGCCCAAAAAATTATGCTTGATCTCAAGTAGAATAAAAAAATCTACCTAAATCAATTTAAATCATAAAGTTGGCCTATAAGAATCCATCATTTGTCATAACCATGTGAAAATATTGAGATGAGAACTGAGAGAGAGAGAGAGAGAGAGAGAGAGAGAGAGAGAGAGAGAGAGAGAGAGAGAGAGAGAGAGAGAGAGAGATTACCACCCAAAGACAAAGGATCATTAATAACTTTGGAATTGAATGAAGAGTCATGTGCAAGATTTCAGTAGAGAACAAGGAATCATATGAAAGATTTACCGCAAAGAAGGAAAAGAAGTGCTCACTAAAGCGAATGATCAAAGCTTTTGCTCTCCCTCCTGTTATAGAAAGCATAGGATCGATGCACTACCCAACTTCAGTAAAGCAAGACAGTAAACTCCACCTCTTTGCATTCTGATTTATACCCAATTGATGGGTAGTTTGCTAAGCTTGATCGATGTGTAATGGTACACATGAACTCCAAAGCCTTGTAGTTTATGTGGAGGTATTGCAGTATGTGCTGAGAGAATGGGGTGTAAGAGCTAAAATATCTGCTGCTTTGCCTTGAATTCGATTAGACGACGAGGAAGGAGGAGCAGCTGCAGCTGTAGCTACTGCTCAATTCACGTAGTATTCCCACACCAATGGCTCCTCCACCCTGAACTGAATGCAGTCCTCCACTGTGGATGGCGCCCATGACGGATGCGAGCGGAAACCTTCGCTTACGTCAAGCGGGAGATCGGGCAGGTCGAAGAGCTTGTCGTCGCCGTCGCTCGATAGAGCTGCGGGGACTGGAGATCGCGACATCGGCATCTCGGCCTGCCTCCTGCCTGACTCCTCGCTGGCGCGTGTTGTTTCTCCGCGGCCGCCGAAGGTGGTGGCAGCAGCCAACGCGGCTGCCGCCTGGATGTGCTCGGGGGCGGCGGAGGCCGGCCGCGGTAGCTCATCGGCCAGTTCGGGGAAGTTGAGGCACGCCGACTGGCCCTTGATGGTCATCGCCGCCACGTCGTGCGCCCTCGCGGCCATCTCCGCCGTCGGGAACGTCCCCAGCCAGATCCTCGACTTCTTCCTCGGCTCTCGGATCTCCGACACCCATTTCCCCCAGGAGCGCATGCGTACGCCTCGGTAGCCCGGGTGCTTTCCCTCCTTGCTCCTCTTG
The DNA here is from genome assembly GCF_036884655.1 of Musa acuminata AAA Group. Taxonomy (NCBI): domain Eukaryota; kingdom Viridiplantae; phylum Streptophyta; class Magnoliopsida; order Zingiberales; family Musaceae; genus Musa; species Musa acuminata. Next base: position 26,776,140 of record NC_088359.1, on the reverse strand, counting down.
TTGGCCTTCTCACCGCCGCCTCCGCCGCCGCCTCTCTTGGACCCACTAGTCCTCGTGTTACCTTCTTCCATGTTGGAAAAGACAGAGAAGCTTCTACGAGAGAGAGAGAGCGAGAGAGACAGAGAGAGATAAATCAGCGGGGAGAGAGAGGAAATCTAAGAGGCGAGAGGAGAGGAGTGGAAGTGCAGCATTACGACACAGGAGTGGCTGCCTTCCCGTCCTCCTTGCTAAAGCGACACGGTGAGCTTCCTCAAAAGAGAGAGAGAGAGGCGGTAAAGATTGGGTTACCGATAGGAGGTGTGTTTCATGTGGCTTTTGATTCCCCTTAGCTGGGATGCCATTAAGCTTCTAACGTAGAAGTCTTGCATGTTCCCCACCACAGCGGTAGCGAAGGAAATAAAGGCGACGGCCATCAATCATCAGTCACTCTACCAACCTCGGTCACCCAGCGTTATCCTCCTCCTCCTCCTCCTCCTCCGCATCCTCCTCACAACAACAACGTGGCCACGCTTTACAGTACCACCAACTTGTCTCTTTGTCAACATGCCCAAAGGAGACAGTAGATTCTTCTCTCCACTCTGAGGACTACTGCTATCATTTTTGCCGAACACACGTCCATCTTCTTTTACAAAGACAAGATTCGATTAGATCTCTCAGAGCATGTAAGCATTTTTAATTTTCCTTAAATCAAAATAAGTTATTCAGAGGGTAAGTAATATATATTTAATATATTTTTATTATATATATATATATATTATTTAGGATTAATTAGTGTGATTAATTTACCAAGAAGCAATGATGATAGACAAATCAGTCAGTCCATCTTCTTTTACAAAGAGAGAAGTAATTTTTTAGTGTTTTAATCGAAATAAGTTATTCGGATGGTAAAAAAAAAAAAGAAGATATTAGAAATTAAAACTATTATCATCCAAAATTTACATGAGATGATATAAATTAATCATAGATCAAATGACTAATCTATTAAGAAACAATGATAGAGACATGATGATGGGCATTATAGGTAGATTAATCTTGTCGTTCATCATCCAAACCAGCTTGTTGTTGTGCAAGGGACGTTTAACCTCCGGTCCTTGTTGATAACAAGGCCTTGACTGGTCCCCCAACTGTGCTTATTCTACAGGAAGATGACGAGGAGTGAATTATGATGGTACAGAGTAGAATAAACATGCACAGTTTAGTCGTTTTTGGAGATGAAGAGCAAGACAAAAGCATTGACATGAATGTTGATCCCACCTTGACAGCAACACAAGACCTACTTCTCATGTTTAGTGTAGTACGAAGAGATCAAGCAGGTTCAGTTCCAACGCTTGGTTTTACTGAAAACGTTCTTTATTGTTGTACTATGATTCGACCGGATAAGATAATAATAGTGTCGTCTATGTTCATGTTCAAAATACTAGTGATATTTAGATGTTCGTATACGTCTGGGATTATATTGGGGTGTTATAATTAATAGCTTCGATAGATTTAGAGTATTTAGAGTGTGGTTATTCTCCATAACTATCCCTAAGATTTGTGCCCTTAATTTTGAGCTTAAGTTTATTCTTCCTGATTATTAATACAATTTCACTTCAATTTGAAAGAATTTTTGGTATCAATACTGTATCACTAAACACATCATATGGCCTATAAATTAGAAAAAAAATATGTCAAATGATAATACAAGGATACAATATGTTTATCACATATTATCATGATATTAAATTATTATTGAGCATAACCAAGTCTACAAAATGAAGATAGTGTGAAGAAATATAAAATAGTAAAATAGCTTATATCTTCTAATTCTCTACAGTAATTTAACATGTTAATTCAAGTGGCTATTGATATCTAAGAAATGGTATTTTATAGGAAGAAATTTGGATGCAAATTCCTTTTTTTTCTATCAATTAATTACAATTTTTTTTTTGAAACAATGTAATATCTGAAAAAAAAGGCTTTCCATAGGATGAATTTTTAAACATAGAAAATTATTTTGATATTATATTTAGTTATTAGAATAATATTTTAAAGAGAGAAAAATATATCATATTTTCTCTTTGGCTGAAAAACTTTTTTATTTATAATTTACATATATATATTTTTCTCTTTCCTGTATATATATATAAGAGAGATGTGCTTCAATCACCAAATTTCACATTTATGTATGACCCATTTGTTTCTACAGGGCAACTTCTTCTTCTTCTTCTTCTTCTTCTTCTTCTTCTTCTTCTTCTTCTTCTTCTTCTTCTATGAGTATAAGGTATCTTTTAACACCCAAAAAATACATGGATTCACTATACATAGTCTTACAATCATTAAGTCACATTGTCTTACCCCTATATTCTTCCTGATGTCCTCTTCCTCTCTCTCTCTCTCTCTCTCTCTCTCTCTCTCTCTCACTCATTGGTCACACTTGTATATATCCACCACAAAGACTGAGGGAAAATATTGTGTTCATCCTACGAAATTGACACAAATTTATGTAAAATAAATCGATTAGAATTATATTATATATCTTAGTAATCAGTGCACTATTACACAATTCATCCGAAAGCGTCCGTAATAAATATAAATCAATTTCTTGAGGAAAGAAAAGCAATCATAGTTTTGCTAGGGTTACTATCTCCATATTTAAGCTCAGCACACCACGTTGTTGCATTAGGTTTCATCTTTTCTCGATCTTTTCCTTTTCACCAAAGAGCAACCTAAATTTGTTTGAGATGCCTACTGTTCTCTTTTTCTCTCACCATATTGCACGCATGATAGATACCTTTCCATGGTGATGAAAGATGAGATGAGTGCCTCTCCAAAGAGTAAGAAGGTGTGCATGGATACACAGTGAAAGGAAAACCTCAGATTTTTCTGAACCTTGATGCATAGAAACCCTTCAACATTAACTATACATGAGTTTGCTTTGCTGCTAACTTTTGGACATACTAAAAATCCTATCAGTGCTGATTCCTTTCATGATATGGATTCTTGTCAGAAAGGTAAGGGATACATTAACTACAAACAAAAAACACAAACTGTGTTTTGCTTTTGCATTAAATGAAGCTTCTTCTACATTTAGAGATGAGGGATGAGTTTGCTTTACTGCTCACTTCTGTGCATACCAAATTGGACCTGTCTGAGAGATGATGAAGCCCCATCCAAACAATAAGAGATAAATCCATATGCAATGAAAGGAACAACTCGTAACCCAGCATAGCTGGAAACAAGAAACACAATATCTGTGGATATATTGCATTAAATGGAACTGCTTCCACATGAGAGAAAAGCTGCAACCTGCCATGCAAAATACTTGTGGTATTCATGTGATCCACATTTCATCATTGGCCAACATGATACTATGACATTCCTATTAAGTTTCGGGGTGAGGGTTGATTGCGCTTTCTCATGTTGAACATTGAAAACCAAATGGAAAGGGCACTCGAGTTGATTGGCTTACATGAGCTTCATCTATACATTTGAGACATGCATTACATGAAGCGTTGAATGTAAATGATCGAAGAGCCATTGGTGTGAAATGTTTCAAAAATGTCTTCAATGGGGGCAATCCTTTAATTCAGAACATAGAACACTAAATGAATAAAGAGTGCATTAGAAATTAGGGATTCTATAATTGTCAATCTTATTGAAGATGATACATGGAAAAAAAATAACAATTATAATCTTTCTTGGTAGATTGGTTTCCATATTAAACTCTCAGTATCAACATAATACATACATTAAATGATTCTCGAATTCATTTTAATAAGATTTTTTTGTTATATCTCGAGGCTTTAGTATTGATACGGGGAACTAATACTTACATGGGCTATCGATACCTCAATAATATTTGATAACACCTCGATGACTTATGTCTTAATATCATATTAAGACATTTGAATCGATAGAGAAATCATTATGATTCTAACATGTTCGAATTTGATACACAATTAAACATACATCTAATCATATCCAGTTTGATTCAATATTTTACTAAATCCTTCAAACCCTATTATTGGCTCGTAAGTGTTTGAGGAATCTTTTCGAGTACACTTCTAACGTAATATCGTTCTTAATTAGTTAGAATAGGTAACGATCGAATCCGATCATCTTCTAGACAATCAAATGAATTCAGACATGGAATCTATTCACATTTACTTGATGGATTAAGATACTCATTAATGGATTTGTAGTGAATATAATAAATATAAAAAATAAATACTTGAGTCAAAATTGAAATATATTTGAAAATAAATAGAACGAAATTCATATAAAGCCAAACCCTTTTCGGGTTCAATTTCGGTTCGTCGAACCAGGAGATCGAACCGAACCAATTGCATGGTTGGATTGGCTTAGGCATAACACATGTCTCTCCGCATGGTTGATCCATCGTCATAGTCATGTCGTTGATAACTCGAACCGAACCGAACACTCCCCACCGTCCTTGCCTCGGTATCCAGCGTCCCTGGAAGCCAACCCTCTTTGAATAACGACCCCGAGAGAGAGAGAGAGAGAGAGAGAGAGAGCAATGGCGGATGGGGGAAGAGAGGTAAGGGTGCAGAACGTGTGGGTGATGCGGCACGGGGACCGGATCGACGACCAGGAGCCGCTGTGGGTGGCACACGCGAAGCGGCCGTGGGACCCGCCGCTCGCCGAGGGGGGCCTGATCCGGGCGTGGACCGCCGGGAAGCGGCTGCGCGGCGCCGGCGTCCCCATCCACCGCGTCGTCGTGTCCCCCTTCCTCCGGTGCCTGCAGACCGCCGCCGAGGTCATCCGCGCCCTCTGTTGCGTCGTCGACGACGATAGTCGCCTCCTCGCCATGGAGACCAGCCAGGACGCCGTCCTCGATCCCTCTCGTGTTAAGGTTTCCCACCACATCATTCTGTTTCTTGTCTTGGGTTGTTTGTAATTGTATCGTTGAAATGAGGAAAGCATTAGAAAAATGGAAGGCTGATTGAAAAACGTACTTTTGTGACAAAGCATCATTTTCTTCTCGGAGGTGAAAGATATAATTCAAACATGCACTCATAAATTGAACAAAGAATGCAATCCATTCCGGCCATGTAAGATTCTTAAGATTTTGTTTGCAGACCAAGATGCAGATTTAGTATTGAGAATATTCTATTATGTGAGCCAGTTTAGAATATTTGGCATTGGATTTTGAAGTTTTTTGTTAGGAATAAAATGTAACACTGCATATCTAAATAAATTTTGTTAGAACTAAACACATGTTAATGTCTTGTATAAATAGTATAGAAACAGCTTGTCACCAAGAAAGGTGTACTGCAGTAGTTAATCTATGGGTGTCATTGTAACTTGCATATCCACTTATTTTATGGTTAACGTGTGATGCAGGATGATTAAAGATGTTTTTTCTTTTTTTCCAACTTGAATAGTTAGGGTCTTTTAGATTCATAAATAGCCTAGAATCATTGCCAAACAGCTGGAATTTAGATTTATAAATTATTTTTTTCCATATTGTGAAGTGTCCTTGGGCCATTCAAAGGCCATCTTTCCCATATCCGTGGTCTTAGTCATCTTAAGAGTGATGCTTAGCTTATTTGGCCTACTATTACCCATATTGGTAGTCTTAGGTCAACTTTAGCTTATTTGAGTCTTAGAAAATGATAATTCTACAGAAAAAGTTGCTTTTTCACTTCATTCCTTTTAAATTCGAGCCAGATTAGATTGAGGTTCTCAAAAGATGCTTGCAACCTTGAGCTACTTCACAATTGAACTCATAAGCAAATTGATTTCTCATATTGGATGGCCTAAATTTCTTCATGAACGCAATCAAGATTGAATACACTGTAAATTTTAATTTTTTAAAAAAATTCTACCTAAAACCTTGTTTAAGGTTTTATCATTGTGATATCTGTTAGAAACTGGTTCAATATATTGGGATTGTCATCTTATCTTCTCAGGAAGATTAGGAAATGCAAACGAAGTTTTTAGAAGTTATTTCCTTTTCTGGTTTGCTTTTCATAGTAGTTCATGAAATTATGGTTTTCTATCATATCATACTAGAAATGGAAAAAAAAAACTGAATTTCCTTTTTTACTATATTGCAGGTATTAGATTCTTATTTTATTTTGAGAATTTTTTTCTCCTTTAGAGTTTTGTCTTAGTATGTTGGTTTCCCTTTAACTTTTTCTTTTATAACTTTTGCAACATTCTTGAATCATGTCTTTGCTGCAGTCTTTACTCTCACCAAGACATCTATGATGATAACATTGCAAATTCAACCTATGTGAAAATTAAAAAAAATTAGTTTTATTTTATATAATTTTTGCAACAGGTAAGTGTTGAAGATGAGATTCAAGCCCAGTCAAAATCTTTATTAGTTGATCTTTCTATAATGTAGCAAACCAACAACGAAGCGACTAAGATTTATTGTTATGTTATATGTTAATCCATAATCAAGAATTGCTTCTAGTCACTTAACCTATGCTGTTCTATCACTTCTTATGAACAATATCATCCAACCAGGTCTTTTGAGAACTGATGAAAAATTTGGAATTGATCTGAAGAAAGCAAATTTGTAGGTTCATCTATCATCTGTAGCACGCTTTAATGCCTACAGCAACAACAAGAAGCTGTAACTTTTTGTGATCATTTACATGATTTTTTTCCACCATTGAGTTCTTTGTAATGCAATATTTCTACTTCACTTAAGAGCATTCAAATATTCTTTTATTTTTTTCTGCATGTTTTAACGCCTTTATTACATAATTCAAATGTAGTTACAAGGATAGGCATTTCACATCATCAAGTTATTGTCGACAGCTTTAACTGGAAATTTAACTCAGTTTGGATTTCCCATGAGTAATTGGACACTCGAATCATCACTACAGCACATGGAAGCCCCTGGGAGATGAAACTGAAGTTAATGGAACTCATGCTCAAGGACAGCATTGACAAAGAAGGGCAATATTCACAAAAAATGTTCTAGTTGGTACTATTAGAACATAGGCTATCTAAACTTAAGAGTCAAAGAAATCAAATCTGATCTGTTACCAACTTTTGTGATCTAATTTCATCTTTACTCACAAAAGAAGCCAAGTAATGGTACAAAAAATATTACAAAAAAGATTGTATGAAAAAAGAAGCCATTTTCTCTCTTCCCCTCTTTATCAGTTAATTCCCCTCTCGATGTTTCTATACATTTATCTCATTCTTCTTTCTTTCTGTAATACTTTTTCGTACCATTACTTGGTTTCTTTTGAGAGCATAACATATTTCTTTCCACATGCGATTGTATGTGAAGTTGTAAAAAAATTAGCCTTCTGTATTTGTTTTGTATTGTTCCTCATCTGAGAGCTTGTTTTAACTTGAACTGTGTTTGTCCATTCCGCAGGTCTCGATTGAGTACGGATTATCTGAGATGCTAAACTCAGAAGCAATAGGTAGTACAGTGGCTCCAAAAGATAAAAACTGGTTTCCTCATATCTCTGATCTTGGAGCTTTGTTGCCATCTGGAACGTTGGATCAGTTTGCAGAGAGTGTTTATAAAGAGGTTTATCTTTATACATTTTTTAATTGCTTGTTCAGAATGTTCTGTTCCTGCATATACCTATTAGATTTTGGGATACTTGCAGCTGTAAGATTTTGCTTTTCTCTCTCTCATAAAATGAATTAATTATTTTTGTATTTTCTGAAGTTGCCTCATTGGGAGGAATCTGTGCTTGAAGCAAGAAAAAGATATGTGAGTGTTATTGGTGCTCTTGCTGAAAAATATCCCAATGAAAACTTGCTGCTAGTCTCACATGGTTAGTGCATGTTTCCAAACATATATTATATATTCATCCATTATCACTTAAATATAAACTCATCGTTATTTCTCTTATATAATCTGTAAATATGTAGTGATGTGAAATTGCTGGATATTGTTCAGCCTACAAGTAAAAATTTACTCCTGAAATTAAATTTCGTTGTCATGGATAAATTCAATTTGTTATATGGTTTTCTCATTGTTATATGTTTGTGGCAGCATGTGAAAAAAATGGAAGTTTGGTTTCATCTTTCTGCATCACTTAGGGTTTGACAACGCCATTGTCATTGTCTTGTTGCCCTTGATTCATCTTAGTCTTTGTACATGAGGAGAAAATTAGTTTTTGTTTGCTTTTCAGTTTTTTTTCTCCATAGGGTATGTTTTTTAGATGTCTGGCGCCACATCCAAAAATCATGCCCATACGATCAGATCTGGTTGTTGACCAATTATACTGCTTTTTTCTTGTGTGCAGGTGAGGCTATTGGTGTTTCTATCACTTCAGCTCTGGAGGATTCTATGGTTTTTGATGTAGAATACTGTGCAAGCTGTCACTTGCAAAGAAAAATATTATCAAACCCTTCACAGTCCTTCAATTCTGAAGATTTTAAGGTCATCACAGAGAGTGGCCAAACAGGTATAGCTTATGGTCGTACCTCCTGATTTTTCGTGATATGAAACTGAAGCATATGACAAGCTTCTATCAGGTTTTGATCTCATTTCAAATAGTTCTGGTTTTCTGAAGACCTTTTTAGCACCAAAACATATTTGTTATTGTTGCTGCTGTTAAACACATGAAACGCTTTATTTTTGTGTCGTTGATTCTTTTGCCATGGTTGCAGTTTTATCTATGCTGAACCTTTTTATGGATATAAAATATATAATGATGGATCTAGAAAAGTCTCTATATCCTGTTAGCTGGAGTTCACTAGTCATTCATACTGGTAAAGCATAAAATCAAAAGAAATGCCTGCACAAAGATCTTGTGCCTTTTGGTCACATGTAAATCATTGGCAGAGTGATTGTTGTGTTGTTGCCATAAATCATTATTACTGTGTATGCCAGATTAAAACTTATCTTCCTACTTTGGTTTCTCTTACTATGTTTTCTCTGTTTATCGATTATCATTAATCTACATGAGAATTTGTAGTTTTAACTATGAAGTCACCTCTTCCTCTTTATAAGTCTAACATGTTATTTTAATTATGAGAATTTGTCATTTTTACTGTTTTGTGGATTATGAATCGCAATCATAGTGACAGAGGTCGAGAAAAAATGTGTGGAGATATTTGAGGGGTGGGCTCTAATTTGTTTGTTCCCATTGCTTTGGGGGCATAATCTGGTCTTACAGTAATAATTAGCGATTTAAGCCTTCTGCACATGATAAACTTCCTCTTTTGTAAGATGTCACATCAGTAAGAGGTTTGGGCATTAGAAAAGGGATCATCATGGAGTCTGCAAGTTTGGAACAATGATATTCATGTTTACATGTCTTGTACATCCAATGAAAATAGAGTTTACCGTAGCTATGTGATAAGTTTTGTTGATTAGCATAAATTGAATCAGTCATATGATAGTGGATAAGCAGGAATGGGAGGTAGAAATAAATAGCTTGTATTTCCTCTAGTTCTATATTTCTTTAATTCTCATAACATGGACTATTGTAGCGGTGTAACTTCACAATTTGAGCTTGCCTACATGTACTCAATTAATAATGCTTTCACATGATCTTTTGATGGGTATCTGCATCCTTCTTACTACTCATATTGGTGTCAGTTTTATTTTGTTTACATAATTGGACAAACTTTAATAGATAGTTTATCTGATTTTGTGAGCTAAATTCCAAGTGCTTGGTTTTGAGATTTCATTCTCTTCAACCAGACTTTACTAAAGTTGAGTCCATGAATCTAATTCTTGTGCAAAGGTTATTGGTCCGGTGCATGGACTGGGGGATAAGTAAATTTGTATCTATCTATATTGAGCTTTAAACATGCTAGCTGGTACCAGTACTGGATAATCTTTTAAAAAATTCTGATAACTGTTCTTTTTTTGGGTCTTTTTTCTTCTTTCTCTCTTTCTATCAACTCTCTCTGCCCAGTCATTGTCTTTTCTCTCTCTCCTTTTTTCCTTCTTCTCTTTTTCGCTTTCTATCAGTGCACTCTCTCTCTCTTCTCTCTCTTCCCCTCCACCTCCTCCTCTATGGCACTGCTGCTGCTTCTCTAAGGCTATATTCAGAATTCCTAATAGTATGCACTATTCATGGATTTAGAGTATTTAGAGTGTGGTTATTCTCCATAACTATCCCAAAGATTTGTGCCCTTAATTTTGAGCTTCAGTTTATTCTTCCTGCTTATTAATACAATTTCACTTCAATTTGAAAGAATTTTTAGTACCTCGACTGTATCACTAAACACATCATATGGCCTATAAATTAGAAGAAAAATAAATCTCTATACTCCCCTTAAAAAATATGTCAAATGATAATACAAGGATACAATATGTTTATCACATATTATCATGATATTAAATTATTATTGAGCATAACCAAGTCTACAAAATGAAGATAGTGTGAAGAAATATAAAATAGTAAAATAGCTTATATCTTCTAATTACTCTACAGTAATTTAACATGTTAATTAAAGTGGCTATTGATCGCTAACAAATGGTATTTTATACGAAGAAATTTGGATGCAAATTCCTTTTTTTCAATCAATTTTTTTTTTGAAACAATGTAATTTCTGAAAAAAAAAGGCTTTCCATAAGATGAATTTTTAAACATAGAAAATTATTTTGATATTATATTTAGTTATTAGAATAATATTTTAAAGAGAGAAAAATATATCATATTTTCTCTTTGGCTGAAAAACTTTTTTTCTTTATAATTTACATATATTTTTTTTCTTCTCTTTCCTGTATATATAAGGGAGATGTGCTTCAATCACCAAATTTCACATTTATGTATGACCCATTTGTTTCTACAGGGCAACTTCTCTTCTTCTTCTTCTTCTTCTTCTTCTTCTTCTTCTTCTATGAGTGTAAGGTATCTTTTAACACCCAAAAAATACATGGATTCACTATACATAGTCTTACAATCATTAAGTCACATTGTATGACCCATTTCACACAGTCCTCTCTCTCTCTCTCTCTCTCTCTCACTCACACACACACACACATTGGTCACACATATATATCCACCACAAAGACTGAGGGAAAATATTGTGTTCATCCTACGAAATAGTTTTTGCAAATCAAACGTAATTGACACAAATTTATGTAAAATAAATCGATTAGAATTATATTATATATCTTAGTAATCAGTGCACTATTACACAATTGCAGGTCTCATATTTAAGCCCATCCGAAAGCATCCGTAATAAATATAAATCAATTTCTGGAACCTTAAAGATCTAGATATCCATCATTTAGCAACTTTTGAATCATTCCCTCATGGATGTGACCTAGCCTACAATGCCATAGGTAAGCACTGTTCACCTCATCTCGTCTCCTCTTGGATACACTTACATTCATGATATGTGGAGTAGTATCTAATATAAACAAATCATTATGCAATGTTCCTCTCGTGATGATTTCATCATCTAGTAATATCGAACAACCATTGTTCTCAAAAACTAATTTAATATCCACTTACTGCCAAATATGAAATGGAAATAATGTGTTTGATAATAGAAGGAACAAAATAGCATGCATCTAATGCAATAATAGCTCCACCAGGCAGATGTAGGGCAACCTCGCCAATAGCTACTGTAGCAATTTTTGCTCTATTGCCTATCTTGAGGTCCATCTCGCCTCTCGCCAATCTCCTAGGTCTTGATAAAAGTCTGACAAATGGAGACTGATCATGAATATACCTAAAGCTTCTTTAGGCTTTTGTTTCACCCTCTCTGCAAGGTACTCTTTGTAGTTACTCTTCCAATGCCCATCTTTGTTGTAGTGGAAACATTGGCCTTTGTCCTTTGCCGAGTCTTTCTTAGCAACCTTTGCTTTACCTGGTTTGCCGTTGCCTTTCTTAAGGGATTTTTCTGTTTTTCTTTTCTTTCTGGTCTCATCAGTGTAGAGAACTGGCTTCTCTTTCTTGATAGTGGTCTCTACCTCTCTCATCATATTGAGGAGCTTAGGGAGAGTCACCTTAGGCTTGTTCATATTATTAGGAGCATCACCGCCTATGCATCAGCAATATGGTCTATCATGTATACTATGCTATATACCAGGCTTGATATAACATATGTTCTGAGTGTCACGAGTAGGTATCAGGCGGATCCATGCTTGGAGCACTGGAAAGCTATAGTGTATCCTTAAGAACTTGAGAAGGACTGAGGATCTTGTTGAATCTCGTATTTTGATGATGAAACCACTTGATATATGTTTATGATTTAATCTACGTTTTGAGTGACGCAGGATACTTCGATCAGGATGAGACAATTAAAGCAGGAAAATCATGTTGGGCCGGAGGAACATGTCAGAAGATTGGACGTCGGGCCAATGGATCGGTCGACGTATCGATAGAAGGCTTCAGGCCGTGGATTCGGGCATCGGGCCAAGAAGAGCAGATATTGCGCCAAGGACATCGGAGTTGCGGAGTTAACTGGCCGATTGGGTAATAGGCCGCAAAAGAGGACGGTGCGCCGAAGAATCGGACGAAGCGTCGAGAGACCAATGACATGCCGGACAACTTGATTAATGCTTAGTATTAATTGTCTAGATCGAAGTTTCTTTTAAGTGTGCAGGATTAACTACAATGAAAGTAAGACATGCAGCAGGAGTTGCGCCGGAGTCAAGACTATGATCACGTTGGGAGTTCGAGAGTTCGACGGAAGTCCGGACGGTCGTCGGAGGTTCTGCGGGAACAAATCCGAGAAGTCCAGGGGCTTGCCAAAGAAGCTCGTCGGAACTCGCCAAGTGGATCATCGCAAGTCCAGGAGTTTGCCGGAAGTCCGCAGGAGCATCACCGAGGATTCATCGGATGATCGACGGAAGTTCGCCGGAAGCTCGCCGGAAGAAGCGATTGACACACCGGAGCAAGCTGCAGTATATGCCTTAAGAAATTCGTAGTTAGCAGGTTGATTAAGTTAGAAATGGGAGGTGATCCCATTAACTTAATCTTAGGGCAATTGGGCCCTTGAAAGACCCAAATTGGGCCGAATGGATCAGCCCATTCGGACCCTGATTTGTTGGCCAGAGGTGCAACCGCCCCTGACGGGCGGTGCAACCTCCTGAGCTCGGTCTCCGAGCTCTGGCTGGGCGGTTCAACCACCTCTGACAGAGGTGCAACCGCCCAGAGGCTCAGTCTCCGAGCTCTGCCAGGCGGTGCAACCGCCCCTGTCAGGAGGTTCAACCGCTAGACCCCTGAATTCTGGGAGTTGACAGTTTTGAGCTCGGAATTCAAACTGGTTTGAAGCCTATAAATAGGCCACCCCTTCAGCAATGAAAGGGCACTCAAACACACCGAAATCAAAATATTTGTAATTCAGAAATACTGGAACCTCCCAACTATTAGTTTGAATCACGGCCAATTCGATATTCAAATCTGTTTTACCTGTGAATTTCTATTGTCATCGAGGGATTTCCTATCGCCGCTCAAAAGTACTAAATGAATATATCGGATAAGGTAGGACTATGATCGATAAGGTGGATAGGAGTTAGGGTTTTTCTTTTAGATAATAGGAATAGGAAATAAAAAATTAGTTTTCAAAAATTATATCATGTTTTTCTTTTTAGCATCTTTGAAAAATTAAAAACTTGATCATGAAAAGTATATTGCTAAGGTTTCATGCATGTTGAATGATGTATGCAACATTATGGTTGATAGTTATATATGTGATAATGCTTAGGATTAATCCATGAGTATAAATTTGAACCCTTGACCAGAATAGGCATAACCAAAGATTGAAAAGGAGTACGACATATCACCTACTTTCTAGTGCTAATATATAACCATTGCTAATATCTTCTTTTACAAAGACAAGATTTGATTAGATCTGTCAGAGCGTGCAAGCATTTTTAATTTTCCTTAAATCAAAATAAGTTATTCAGAGGGCAAGTAATATATATTTAATATATTTTTATTTTATTAAAAAATTTAAATAAATATATTATTTATGATTAATTAGTGTGATTAATTTACCAAGAAGCAATGATGATAGACAAATCAGTCAGTCCATCTTCTTTTACAAAGAGAGAAGTAATTTTTTAGTGTTTTAATCGAAATAAGTTATTCGGAGGGTAAAAAAAAAAAAGATATTTAGAAATTAAAACTATTATCATCCAAAATTTACATGAGATGATATAAAATGACTAATCTATTAACTCAACTCTCTTGACTTATTTTGAAATTACTTGAAGTTTTTCATGAGTGCTTAATTTAGATAATAGGAATAGAAAATAAAAAATTATTTTCAAAAATTATATCATGTTTTTCTTTTTAACATCTTTGAAAAATTAAAAACTTGATCATGAAAAGTATATTGCTAAGGTTTCATGCATGTTGAATGATGTATGCAACATTATGGTTGATAGTTATATATGTGATAATGCTTAGGATTAATCCATGAGTATAAATTTGAACCCTTGACCAGAATAGGCAGATTCAAATCCACATAAATCTTTAATAAACACAATAAAAGAAGACACAATAGAAAGGCCAGGTTGCATATCCAAATCTCTATTTAAAGTAAGAACTATTCAAGAGGCCAAAGATTTGAATACTTTTTCTGTCGAAGAACTTATCATATTATTAATGACCAATGAGATAACTTGCAATGCTCATGAAGACCTTGAGAACAACTTTCCTAAGAACATGAAGGAATCTCTCGTACTTTTGAATCAAATTCCTAAATGATTCAAAATATTTATATGTGATATTGACGACCTTAGTGAATCGAAGGGACTGGCGGTGGAACAGCCAGACTGGGCAGTTGCACCGCCCACCACCCGAGAGCTGGGCGGTGGCACCGCCCAGCACCCGAGAGCTGGGTGGTGGCACCTCCAGTCTGTTGTCGGTCGGCGACATTTTAAGTCTGTTTTGACCGCGTCCGCCTGTCAGTGGCGGTGCCACCTCCTGTCAGTTTCTGAAACTGATAGCAGACTGGAGGTGCCACCGCCCAGCCAGGAGGTGCCACCGCCCAGTCTGGCTGTTCCACCGCCAGACCCTTCGGTTCACTGGTTGGGCTTTAAATTTAGCCTAAACCATGTCTAATTTTGGGCCTAGTTGGCCCCTAACTAGGAAATAGGATTATCTCTTAATCCTAATCCTAATTACAAGAGAACTACATAACTAAAAACCATCTTAAGCAAGTTTTCAACCGCGAACGTCGAGTCTTGTACCGGCGAGCTTTCCGACGAGCTTCCTCCGACAGACTCCCAGCAAGCTCCCGATCTTGTGATGACTTTAATGAGTAGCCGAGTCTTCTCGGTGATCTCCGTGAACCTCCGACGATCTCTTCGGCGAACTTCCGAAAATTCCGACAGATTCCCGATTTCTTCTCGGTTGGTTCCGGCAGCATCTCCGATAATTCTTCGGACTCTTAAACGTCCATCAAACTTGACTCCGGTATTCTTGCTTTGTGTTTTCTAGTTATCGTAGTTAATCCTGCACACTTAACTCAATAATATGGATTAGATCAATTAACCCATCAATTGATTTTATCATCAAAATCCGAGATTCAACAATCTCCCCCTTTTTGATGCTGACAATCAATTGATGACGGAGTTTAAACATAACTCCCCCTATCTATATGCCATATAATGAGAAGATAAAAACACTTGAATTTCATCCATTGAATTCAAGCATAAATCGATAAGTTCTCACGGTAGAACTTATCGTTATTCTCATTAAGCATAAGTAAATACGAAACTTCGATGAAAATGATTTTTAAGTCGAATGATAAGGGCAATTTTTACAGGAGATAAAGATTTCATGATATAGATGTAAGGCTTGCTTTCAATATGATCAATTAGTCTTGCGATATTCTCAAAGATTTTGTAAGGCATATAAGACATTCGTATCACACAAGCTCTTGTAATTCATATAAATCATGTTATTGATGCGCATAAGGATCCTTCTCTATTAGAAATACGTTGTTTGAGTGCCCTTTCTGATATTGACGACCAATCTCAATTGTGATAACTCTTGACCAAATTCCCTAGTGCTAATATACTAGATTAATTTCATGTATATACATAGAACTGTTTCTGATTGGAATAACTATAATAGTCGGCGAAATTGATAACATTTATGGAGAAATAGGATTAGGGAGACACCAGGTACCATTAGCAATGAACTCGGAAACCTTCCAATCTTTGGGAGCCCCAAGATCTTTTCGTATTCTGTCACCATATAATTGATATATACTCTTCCCATTCACCCAAGGATCATACCACATATTAGTACTAGTTCCAGAAGAGATTGCATAAGAAATGTGTTTGATTAGCCAATTTCTTGCCTTTAAAATTCCTTTCCAAGCTGTAGAGTGGTATGTTCTTGTTGAAATTTCCCAGATTGATTCCTTTGAAAGATACCTAGCAGAAACCCAATGTGACCATAAGGAACATTTGTTTTGCAAAAGATCCCACAATTGCTGTACCAGACATGCTTGATTCCAATCTCTAGTATTTCTCAAGTTTAGCCCCCCTTCATCTTTCGGTTTGCAAATGCTATCCCAATTTACCATATGCATAATACCTATTAGTTTCTTTAAGGTATCCCACGAATATGTATCGTTCTGTCTTGGATTCTAATTTGTTAGGGTTGTGCCTTTTGATGTAGGTAGAGTAACACCAAATCTTAACAACCTTAAGATCAGGCTTTTACCTTTTCTATATCTCATATGGAGTAGACACCACCGACTTAGTTGGAATTCTGTTCAGAAGATAAGCTGTGGTCTCCTTTCAGATACACCATTGAGCTGGGGTGTATAAGGAAGTGTTCATTGGGACATAATCCCACGGTCCTTGAGGAATTGGGTGCTCTGTGCTCAAGTACTCATCTCCTCGATCTGATCGAAGAGTCTTTCCAATCTGATTCTTCACTTCATTCTTATACTCCCTGAATTTTTTGAAAGCCTCGAACTTGTACTTCATCAAGTACACATGTTTATACCTTAAGAAATCATTAGTAAAAGTAATAAAGTAGGAGTAACCACCAATGACATGAGTTGATGTGGATCCACATACATAACTATGTATGAGTTTCAACAACTCAGTGACTCTCTCTCCAGTTCCACTAAATGGAGAGTTGGTCAGTTTTCCACGAAGGCAAGACTCGTAAGTTGCATATGACTCATAGTCGAATGGATCTAGTTATCTATCCTTTAGCAACTTTTGAATCATACCCTCACGGATGTGACCTAGCCTATAATGTCACAAGTATGTGTTGAATCTCGGATTTTGATGATGAAACCAATTGATAAATGTTTATGTTTTAATCTACGTTTTGAGTGACACAGGATGCTTCGATCAGGATTAGACAATTAAAGCAGGAAGAATCATGTTGGGTAGGAGGAAAACGTGTCAGAAGATTGGACGTCGGGCCGGTGGATCGATCGACATATTGACAGAAGGCTTCGGACCATGGATTCGGGCATCGGGCCAAGAAGAGAGGATATTGCGCCAAGGATATCGGAGTTGCAGAGTCAACTGGCCGATTGGGCAATAAGCCGTAAGAGAGGACGATGCACCGAAGAATCGGACGAAGCGTCGAGAGACCAATGACATGTCAGATAACATGATTAATGCTTAGTATTAATTGTCTAGATCGAAGTATGTTTTACATGTGCAGGATTAACTACGATAGCAAGGCATGAAGCAAAATGAAGTCCCGGAGTCAAGGACGCGATTTCGTTGGGAATTCGAGAGTTCGTCGGAAGTCCGGATGTTCGTCGAAAGTTCTATCGGAACCAGCCAAGAAGTCTCAGAGCTTGCTAGAGAAGCTCATCGGAATTCACCAAGAAGATCATCGTGAAGTCCAGGAGCTTGCCGGGAGTCTGCTGGAACATTGCCGAGAGATCGTCGGAAGTTCGCCGGAAGATCGCCGGAAGAAACTAGACTTCGGACTTGTTTAGCTTAGAATATGTCTTAGGAATCGTAGTTATTACGTAATTGGGTTTGGATTTGGGCCAACCCAATTAGGAGCCAACTAGGCCCATGTAAGAACTGTGTTGGGCCCAATGAGAGGCCCAAACAATGCCTCAAGAAGTCTCACCGTCATGGCACAGTCTTCGAGACTGTGTCAAGCAGTGGTACCGCCAGTCTGGGTGGTGGTACCACTCAGCACTGCCCCCTAGGCGGTGGTACCGCCCAGGGCAGTGTCAGTGTCAGACTGACATTGGGCGATGGTACCACCCAACACAGGCAGTGGTACCGCTTGTGCCCGGGAAACCCGGGATGAGATGATTTTAGGCTCCAAGTTTGAATCAACTTGAAACCTATAAATACCCCTCTCATCCCTGGTTAAAAGACACAAGCACAGAGAATACAAAAGTGAGAAAATACTACTGCAATCTCTTTAGAAATTTCCTCCTCCATTCTAAGTTTAGAATTTTGTAAAAGAGGAGTGTGAGTGCTTGTAAGGGTTATCTAAACCCGTGAAAAGGAGAAGAGGGGTGTAAAAGGTGATTCGTCTTCGCCTATTAAAGGAAGACCTCTAGTGGACGCCAGTGACCTCGTCGGAGGAGGAAGCCGAAAGTGGATGTAGGTCACGTTGACCGAACCACTCTAAAAATCTGGTTTGCATTTTACCTTGAGCAATTTATCCTTACTGCAAACCTCTTTAATAGCTTACTGCCTTCAATACTTTTCCGTACGCTTTCAAGCTATCTTTACGAAACTGGTTTTATCGAAACGGCACAGAGAATACAAAAGTGAGAAAATGCTACTGCAATCTCTTTAGAAATTCCCTCCTTCATTCTAAGTTTAGAATTCTGTAAAAGAGGAGTGTGAGTGCTTGTAAGGGTTATCTCCTAAACCCGTGAAAATGAGAAGAGGGGTGTAAAAGGTGATTGACCTTTGCCTATTGGAGGAAGGCATCTAGTGGATGCCGGTGACCTCGTCGGAGGAGGAAGCCGAAAGTGGATGTAAGTCACGTTGACTGAACTACTCTAAAAATCTGGTTTGCATTTTACCTTGAACAATTTATCCTTACTGCAAACCTCTTTAATAGCTTACTGCCTTCAATACTTTTTCGTACGCTTTCAAGCTATCTTTACTAAACTAGTTTTATCGAAATGAAACATTTTTGAAGACGTTATTTTATCGCTGCACTAATTCACCCCCCCCCCCCCTCTTAGTGCCGACCTCAGACGCTCTTGATTCCTAATAGTATGCACTATTCATGGATTCCTTAAATAGAGAAGGATCATTGTCGAGACCCACTTGATGTGGATTAGGGAGATTTGGTTATATAAGTAGACTGACTAATAATTGAAGATTGGCTCCTTCCATTTTGGTTAGCCCAAAAACGTAGAGCTTATCAATGCTTATTATAATTCTCGGCCATTACTCAAGTAAGGAGGTTCGGTTTTTGGGCGTCAACAGAACCCCAACCTCTTCATCATCTCCGCCATCATTGCCTTCGTCTTCGTCGCATCTGCTTCCATCCACCTCCTCCTCCGCTTCTTCTCCTCCCGCCGCCTATCCTCTTCCGTCGCTGCGGCTCCGCCGCTACCACCGTCAGAGTCAAAGCCAAGAACTCCGAAATTTTTGGCTTTGGGCTGTCTCCAAAAATAAAAATAAAGAATGGAAGGATCCAGTCTAGAGTTCAATCGGATTTCTACGTGCGAAACGACTTTTGATATTTGGCGAACACTTGAAATCATGCACGAGGGAACTAGTAGTGTCAAAGACTCGAAAGTTAACATTTTATTGCATGATTTTGAGCTTTTTCAAATGCAACCAAGCGAGACTATAGGCGACATGTACACCCGTTTCACGGATGTCGTCAATAATCTAAGAGTTCTTGGTAAATCTTTTTCGAATTTTGATCTCGTAAGCAAGATCTTAAGATCCCTTCCAAAAAGGTGGGATCCTAAAATAACCGCAATACAAGAAACAAAAGATTTAAATATTTTTGCACTTGAAGAACTAATTGGGTCGTTGATGATATATGAAATGGTGCACAATGCTGGATTCGGATTTTAAGTCAGCATAATTTATACACCACCTCCTCCTCCGCTTCTTCTCCTCCCGCCGCCTATCCTCTTCCGTCGCTGCGGCTCCGCCGCTGCCACCGCCTGTCCTCCACCGACGCCGCTCATACTCCTCCGCAACAGTTGTAGCTGCTGCGGCTCCCCTCGACTCCGGCCTATCTGACAAAGACAAGGCGGCACTCATCGATTCCCTCCCGCTCTTCTCCCTCGCCTCCTCCCTCGTTGTGCTCCCCAAGTCGTCGCCGGATTGCTCAGTCTGCCTCTGCCCCTTCCGCCCCCAAGACGAGCTCCGCCTTCTCCCCGCATGCCGCCACGCTTTCCACTCCCAGTGTAATCTTCTCTCAGGCTAACCATTGACAAATATGACATTGGCAAATATGAACGAAGCGCGACTTAGGCAACGCAAGCTAAGTTCGCGTCTTTGCCACGAGGGTGACTCGCGACTTAGGCGATGCAAGCTAAGTTCGCGTCTTTGGCCGCAATGGTGCCTCACGCCTTAGGCAATTCCAGCTAAGGCCGTGACATTGTGGTATCAGAGCGGGCAAGCACTTCGAGCGAGCAGCGAACGAACTTCGCAACTTCGCCATGGCAAAGCATCGTGGCGAATCAAGCAAAACGGGGCAAGCCGGACCCTTACCCCAAGCGGCCGTAGGTGGGCTGCATGTGCACACTCGCTCTCATGCTGTTGGAACCGCTCAAGAGGAGCGCGACAACGAACAGGATGAGCGAGAAGTTGGCTACTCTTCACGAGCGGAGGAAGCGCAATCTGGAGCGCTAACTGGGAAGAAGAGTCACAAGGAGAGACTCACAACGGCGGAAACCCGCCTGGATGTTCTCGAAGCGAGCTTGGAAGAACTCTACCATGGCCAACAAAGGCTTGTTGGGGTAGAGAGCTCGCAAGAGGAAGCAGAGTCCAAGATCGACAAGGTCGAGGCCCTAGTCGACCGACTGTCTGATGACACCAAAGACTCCGTGCAACACTTACAGGATGTTGTGGCGGAACAACAAGTGCACCTATTTCATGACAGCTGCTGATTTCATGCTCTTTCGGGATGGGATGAATCAGTGTACTGATTCAAACTTGAAGACTCCCACAAGGTTTCTGTGTGAATGACTGACGAAGACAGTGGTGTGTTGCACCGCGAAAACGTTTTTGGGCTCATTGACAGTTTCGCAATATCTGCTCTTCTTGGCCCGATGCCCGAATCTACGGCCTGAAGCCTTCTGTCGATACGTCGACTGAGCCATTGGCCCGACGTCCAATCTTCTGACATGTTCCTCCGGCCCAACATGATTTTCCTGCTTTAATTGTCTCATCCTGATCGAAGTATCCTGCGTCACTCAAAACGTAGATTAAATCATAAACATATATCAAGTGGTTTCATCATCAAAATATGAGATTCAACAAGATCCTCAGTCCTTCTCAAGTTCTTAAGGATACACTTTATAGCTTTTTAGTGCTCCAAGCATGGATCCGCCTGATACCTACTCGTGACACTCAGAACATATGCTATATCAAGCCTGGTACATAGCATAGTATACATGATAGACCATATTGCGAAAGAGAGCTGGGCGGTGGCACCTCTTGGCTGGGCGGTGGCACCTCCAGTCAACTGTCAGTTTCAGAAACTGACATGCGGTGGCACCGCCAACATCGGGAACTTAAGAGAATTCAAATTTTGGAGCCCAAATTTGAATCCTCTTGAGGCCTATAAATACCCCTCAAATCTCAGCTGAGACAACAACCTTTTGGAGAAGCTAGAAGTTGAGAAAAGCTTTAGGAAAAGTCTTGTTTTCAAAGCTTGAGTGTTCACTTCCTTTCTTTTCATTGAAATCTTTGTAAAAGGGTGAACCATTTGTAAGAGGTTGTAAGAGGGGTGTAAGAAGGAGATTGATCTTCGCCTAGTAAAGGAAGATCATTAGTGGATGCCGGTGGCCTCGACGGAAGAGAAATCAGAGGAGTGGATGTAGGTCACGATTGACCGAACCACTATAAACCACCGTCTTCTCTGGTTTGCATTTACTTCCTGCTATTACCTTACTGCAAACCCCTTCAATAGCTTACTGCCTTCAAGTTAAAACGCAATCGAAACGGTTTCAAACGAAACGTTGGTTTTATCGTACGAAGTTTCTAAAAGTGTTTAAATCGTTCATATTTGCCAATGTCATATTTGTCAATGGTTAGCCTGAGAGAAGATTACACTGGGAGTGGAAAGCGTGGCGGCACGCGGGGAGAAGGCGGAGCTCGTCTTTGGGCTGACAGTGTATCCTTAAATAGAGAAGGATCATTGTCGAAACTCTGTTTTGACCGCGTCCGCCTGTCAGTGGCGGTGCCACCTCTTGTCAGTTTCTGAAACTGACAGCAGACTGGAGGTGCCACCGCCCAGCTCTCGGGTGGTGGGCGCAACCGCCCAGTCTGGCTGTTCCACCGTCATTAATAATCTGATAAGTTCTTCGACAGAAAAATTATTCAAATCTTTGGCCTCTTGAATAGTTCTTACTTTAAATAGAGATTTGGATATGCAACCTGGCCTTTCTATTGTGTCTTCTTTTATTGTGTTTATTAAAGATTACATACGAGCAATGAGGCCAATAGGTACTATTGTAAGCGCGAACGAGCGTTTGAGTGTTAATCTGATGGTCGATCCCCTAATGGTTTTTCTTTGCCTAATCCGGCATATCAAGTTATCGCCGCTCGTAGAAACACTCTTGACAAGGGTTAGGGTTAGTTGGGAGGTTGCTAAGATAAATCTTTTATTTTATATTTATAAATTGTTTCGGATGAAGCCAAATGAAACTATTATTGACATGTACACTCGTTTTACGGATGTCCTCAATATTTTAAAAGCTTTTGACAAATATTTTTTGAACTTTTAACTTGTTAATAAAATATTGAGATCCCTTCCAAATGGTTGGGACCCTAAAGTAAGAACTATTCAAGAAGCCAAAGATTTGAATAATTTTTCTGTCGAAGAACTTATCAGATTATTAATGACCAATGAGATAACTTGCAATGCTCATGAAGACCTTGAGAACAACCTTCCTAAGAACATGAAGGAATCTCTCGTACTTTTGAATCAAATTCCTAAATGATTCAAAATATTCAAAATATTTATATGTGATATTGACGACCTCAGAAGTTAAATAGGAGTTATCATAGTTTTCCTCCTTCTCGACCATGAATGCCGTTGCCATTAATGCAATGGCTTCACCTGCTCAACTCGGGCTTCGTTTAATTGTACAGGAAGCCATAAGTGGGTCCTCCATGCATGTGGCCTTAGGCTCATCGTCCGACCCCGTGATAGGGTAGCAGCACATGTATCCTTATCTAATCCCCGAACCAACCACCTCACCTTTTCACCGCCCATGTCAGATACACCACTGATACAATTGGATTCTCCTAGCTAGAGTCCTAACAGACCGCCCTCTTCAAATCAGCCTTGTCCTCGAGGCTGACGATTCATGAATTCTGGGAATTTAATCTTCAAGTCGTAATAGTTCTCCCAAGTGGCATCTTCTGTTGGTAGGTTCGCCCACTATATTAGCACTTCAGTAGTGGGTCGTCATCGTCGAGTCACAATCCATCGATCAATAATGGCACTTGGTTGGGTCTAGAGTTCTCCTTGGGTAGTCATATTTGGTGGGTGGCTTTGGGCTGTCTCCAAATTGGCCGTTAGCATATCTGACTGGCCCAAAGTTATCGAATCAACATAGTAAGATATATTCATTTGGTACACTGTCCGCCGCTCGCCGCTCGTTCGCGGAGCCAAAAAAGGCCAGTTTTGGCCAGTTTTGGGGCTGTTCGACCGTGCTGCGGTGACCGTGGTGAGCGGAGCAAAACGTCAGCCATCTCAGCACCCTGGAACCCCCCGGGTGGCACAGGGCTGGATGGGGCTTTCGTATAGCAGGGAACGTGCCGTCCGTCGCTTCGCTCGCTGTCCGCCGCTCGCCGCTCGTTCGCGCAGCCAAAAAAGGCCAGTTTTGGCCCGTTTTTGAAAATATCACATACAAGGATATAGTGGAACCTTTTGTCGACATATGTCTACAAAACCATTAGGGGATCGACCATTGTTTAGGGGATAATTGAAGAGTTATGCATATGGAGAAGACAGTGAGTGCTCTTTTTGAATATTCTGAATATATTAGAGACCAATCTCTCGTACAAGTTATATAAGGATTCAAAATATTCAAAAGATTCGGTTTTCAACTTCATACAAGGATATATTCAGAATGACAAATATTTTGAATAAAAAGAGAAGAATTGTTTTAAAAGCATAATACTTAATACTTTAAAAATATAAAAATGATGATATATACATATAATTTATTTAAAGCCAAGTTCAACATAAGTCGACGTCTTTGATCGACATTCAAGGTCATACTCACAGCAGAAGCATATTCCACGAGTATCTTGGCGAGCGTACGATTGTAGAGAGGAGCATCATCCTCATACTTGATCTTAATTTCTGTTAACCATCACGAAGAAGAGTCGCGACATTACGATTTAAACATGCAAATAAAACAAAATATTCTCACTCATCATAGGCGACGATATAACAGACTTCACACACAATTAGAGGGTTTACAGATAAACTGGAAATCTTTGAGCAAAAATTTGAGGAATTCACATAACCAAAGATTAGTGATTACCTCTTCCCCCGGAAAAAGCAAATAATCCAATCAAAACCAACAACTTTAGCCACAGCCATCGAGCCATAACCCTTCAGCGACGACGGATTCCTACACGAAACCCAACAAAGATTAAGCCTATCGGGGATTCACCAAGCAGTTCTTGAAAGTTTTCGACGAAAGGGAGTTGCAAAGAAGAAACTGTTGAAACCGTGTGAAAGATCGAAGCTTCGGAGGATGGACGATGCGGAAAAGATGCGGGCACCTTCGATGATTCGAGTTCTTTGGGTGAACCGAGATCGATCACGTCGGGAGCGCGGGCGGGAGCCCTATGAAGTAACGAAGGTGGTCCCCCGTTCGCTCTACCAGCCGACGGAGTTGCTCTGTCAAAACAAGAAATGAAAACGTTATTGTTGCAAAATTACCTTTAATTTTTTTGTTTCTAACAACAGATTCGGTAATTGTCGGAAAATGGAGCCGAGACAGCCATGAACCAAAAACATTTTTCGTTCTGAAATTGGCGTCACTTTTTGTTTCTAACAACAGATTTGGTGGCCACATTTAATTGTTTCTAACAACAGAGTTGGATGAAAAGGAAATGGCTGTCAGTATGAACAAATATTAAAAGATGGAAATGTTTTAAGGATGGGAATGACAAACATTCCAAATACGTCATCCAGAAACATTTGTTGCTGCTTTGACTGAGCTGATGATGCATTTCCGAGAGGTACAGGAAAAGCAATTCAATCAATGCATCAAAGAGAAGAACATGTCCAACTTGGCAAGTAGGGCCAGAATACTGTGAGGTTCACTTTGTTTAGTTTCTTGGCTGCTACATTTCCACTCTGTCTGTGGTGGGACTTTGAGGATCCGAGGATAGGATGGATGCACTCTGATATCATAGTTTTCAATATTGTCCAGTAATTTCAGATTGGCAATATATGTCATGCTAACCAAGAATACCTACTACTTGGAATGTTGTTATATAATATACAGGATGATTGGGCTATTCATTTGGCCCTCATTGCACTTTAGGTTAGGATTTATTGAAATATTGATCTTGAGAACCAGGTAGTTATTGTTTATACCAAAAATAATTAGAGAATGCTCCAAATATCTTCCATAGATACATCGGACAAAAATAATATTTTATCAGTCATAATGCATCGCATGTTTTTACGATATCGTGCGTAAGGAAATGTTTTCTCTGATGATAACGTATCATACATATTAATACTTTATTTATTATAGACAAATACATCATGCGAAGAGGGGTATCTTGGTACAATGCAATGAGACATATTAAACGGGCATAAATAAATCTTTTCTACATTTGTTCAACGAGACAAGTGAATATGTTGTATAATTGGAAGGAGGAATTTTTTTTTTTAGCAAACCATATGATTAGTTATTGAATGAGTTGGTTTGCTTTAGTTTGACTAAAGCTATAAAATAAAGACTCTGCCAACTTGTTGAAGAACACAATCATTGTGGATAAGACCTTGGCATAAGGCAACTTAGGCATTGATGAACTAACTTGAAGACTCAATTGTCTTTGAAACGTTTCAAAGATACAATCACTTTATGATGCTGACTTCGTAAGGATGTCGGCTCATTGTGGTTCGGCTATTGTTGTCTCAAGTGAGTAGATGTATAAGCATCTTTTTTGTCTTTGTGTAGCTTCTTAGTGTTATCTTTCTTGTTATCAAACAAAAGGGTTTTCATCGTTAGGTGTTGGCTCACACTTTAGAGTCGGTAGCTACAAGTCATTGATAAAAGCATGAATTAGCATGGAAGGGTATGGATCGACCACCTCGAACTCCATATTAGAAAAGAGAATTAATAGTCATTGTGGGATCATGGTTGGTGGTGTAGATTTGGGATCAACTCAGATTCTCCTATGAAGAAGGGAGGGGAATGTTGTTGGATTCATGTTGGGGAGTGATAGAAGACTTTTGAGACCAAATAAAAATAGTATAGAGATTAATCAATAAATAAATATATAAAAAATTGATAGAAAATTAACATAGTTCAACAAACTGAATTCTTTATAATATAAGAAAAATAAAAATAAAAATACCATTGTACACCTTCTCATACAACCTTTCGACCCTATCTAGGTTCATTAAAAAAATCTAGAAGCACTCAAAGTAGATTCATTGAAATAACCTTTCTCCCTTTCTTCAAAATCTTGAAATATATTACATATTTATATCAATAAAACCTAATTCATCAAGTCTTAATTTTCTGATCTTACCTCTAATACTAATCCTTAAAAAAAATAAAATTAATTAAAATTTCTCTAAATAATTTAAATACAGTTAATATTCTTAAAATACATACCAATTATAGGTGTCTTCTGTTGCACACATTTCACATACACCCATTTTTCCCTTCCAACATCCCTCATCACACATCACATATATACCTCTTATCACTGGGTTGCTAACTTGAGAGTTGAAGGGTGATGTTAATGCAGTGTTACGTATATATATTTACTTGTGTCATTAGCTAATGGTTATCGACATATATTTATCCCTAGAGAAAGTATGGGGTTATATATATATATGATATTTAGGTTGATGACAAGAGATTTTGTTTGTGAGATTAAAACATTGAACATGATTAATTTAACCCCTTCCAATCCTCAAGTCAGATACTATTCTAATGACAGTGGAACAATAGCACGGAATATGCAAACCACAACAATCTCATATCATGTAGAATTGGCCTTGCATTCAAAAACCTAAGTCAAACTAGTAGATGCTTTCTTGATTGCATCTGGCTTTAGCTGGCGTTTTAGATCAAGATATATAAAGTTATTTGGTGATGGGCACAGCCATGTCGCCATTGTTCTTTCTAATCTAAATTGACACTCATCTTTTTTTCTTTTGTATTATATTTCAATTGATTTGTCCCTTAGTCTATATATATGAAAATGCCAAATGGGCAATGCGTGGCTCACCAGTAATGTCATCTTCTTCAAGATTAATGATTTATGGTAAACCAATTGGGCAATTGGTGGCTCATTAATGTCAGCTGGCATCTTGTCATTCACATATCTATGCTGCATATATATTATAGCATCATCAATGGAGAAGAACAAGTACCATACAGCAGGCTGATATTGGAAATGGAGTCCCAACCCAAGCCTGTTGCTTCCCCTCCAACCCAAGCACCACCCATGCCTTCTTCTTCTCCTTCTCCGCCAGCCCAAGCATCGGCGCCGCCGGAGCGGCTACTGGACCACGTCCTTCGCGCCGCCGCCGTGGCGTTGACGTTCATTGCCGCGGTCGTGATGGGCGCGGCCAAGGAAGACTTGACGCCTGCGGACTCTTTCTTCGGTGCGTCTGTGACCGGCCCAAAGATCAAGTCAGTGAACTCCGCCGCCTTCGTGTAAGTACTTCTTCCCTTCTTCCTGCTTCCTTCCGCCGCGGCATATCCATGCATGCATGGAGTTGCATGGGGGTATTCGTTTACATACTTGATGACCTGAGCTTAATTCCAAGACTTTTACGATCTTAGAAGAAGAAGAAGTGTCGTATCATCTTCTCCATCTTAATTCATCGTTTGCAGATACTTCATAATTGTTGGCGTGTTGTATCATCTTGATCTCCATCTTTCATCTCATGCAGATACTTCATAATCGCCAACGTGCTCGTGCTGGTTTACTCCATCGCCTCCCTCGCACTGTCGTTCGTGAACAGGGCCGCATCCAAGGGCTTAGAACTGGCACTGTCGCTTGCAGACGTGGTGATGCTGGCTTTCCTGTTCACGAGCAATGGCGCTGCGAGTGCGATCATTCTCGTGGCAGAACAGGGACAAGCGCGCTTTTTCTGGACGAAATTTATCTGCAGCAACGCGAGTGGCTTCTGCGCCAGCGTCAAGGCCGCCATCGTTCTGTCGATGTTTGCAGCTGTGGTTCACCTGCTGCTAGTCTTCCTCAAGCTACTTGTTCTGCAGAAGAAGTCTCAGTAGTCTTCAACGCAGATTCCAGATGTTTGCACTAGTTGTTACTTTGATCAATTAGGACATGTTCTTGTAATGCATCCGATGTTTTCCTTTGATCTCTACGAGGGGATAATAAAGCACAAGACATGCATGGAGCGAAGCATGCAAGGTGTGTGATTTATTGCTGTTGGAAACAGGGAAATGATACGCATCAATGTACTTAAATGATCTAAAATGATTCTTTATTATTTTATACTGTATCAAGAAACACTAATTATTCATGAATAAAAATATTTTCTTTCAAAACCTTTTATAACTCCATATATCAACTCAATATCATCTCATGAACACATTTTTTTTTAAATATGTTCATTTTTATTTACCAACACTTAGATTAAAAATTTATTATTGATCTAATAATTTATCTTATATTTTTTTTAACCTCAAAGATAGTTGATGACTACACAATCACATAAATCATCATATTTTTACTCTATAAATGATATCTTTATCAATCTCTCTATCTTATTAAAAAATTAATATAAGATACCTAATTTTTTTTAATTTCATATATCTAGCCTTAATTATACTTAATTTAAAACTTTTAGTTTCTATAACTTAAATTTATAATTAGTTTCATTTAAAATCTCATATAAATAATGTTAGAACAAACACCGACAAGGATAAGTTCATCATCAATTTAAAAAGGTATGGACTAAAAGTGGAAGATCGTCGGAATCTCGTCGGAAGAAACCAAAACTAATCAGACTTATTTTGCTTAGTGTATGTCTTAAGAATTATAGTTAGCATGTAATTAGGGTTAGGTTTGGAAAGTAATCCCACTAACTCAGTTAGAGGCCAAATGACCCCGTAATTGGACTGGTTGGGTTGGATTCAAGGCCAACCAAGTTGTTGGACCCTAATTGGCAGTGGCACCGCTAGATTGAGGTGGCGGAACCGCCCAGGGAATGGTCTCCCAAGTGGTCTGTGCGGTGGTCTTGCCCAGACTGAATGGTGGTACTGCCGATAGTTATTCTTGTCAAGCGGTGGTACCACCCTATCGAGCAGTGGTACCGCTAGAGCTCAGTATCCGAGACTCTATTAGATAGTGGTACCACTAGATTGGGCGGTGGTATCGCCTAGTGTTAGAGTGTCAGGCGGTGGTACCGCAAGTACCCCGAAAACCCGAGATGAAACACTTATTGGCTACAATTTTGAAGTCATTGTGGCCTATAAATACCCCACCCCTTTTTGCATGAAAGGGTAACAAAATGCAATCAAAGTGTGAAAAAAAACTCTAAATGTTGGGGTGTTAAAAAGTGTTGTAAAAGTGAGAAGAATCCTTCTCTTCTCTCTCTTTAGCTTTGTAATCATCCAAGAAGAGGTGTGAGGCTTCTAAGGGTTATCTCCTAAACTTGTGAAAAGGAGAAAACATTGTAAAGAGGTGGTTGGTCTTCGCCTATTGAAAGAAGACCATTGTGGACGCCGGTGACCTTGACGGAGGAGGAATTGAAAATGGATGTAGGTCACAACAACCGAACCACTATAAATTTTGGTGTGTTCCTTTTTTATTTCTTTACTTCATTGCAAATTGTCCAATCCCCTCTTCTCTACTCACTTGCACACTTACTCGAGTTAAATGGTTTTCGTCAAAATTAGTTTTTATCGTATGAAAATTTTCAAACAGGCGTAATTTTTTCGCTACACTTATCCAACCCCCCCCCCCCCCCCTCTTAGTGTCGTTCTTAATCCTAACAATTGGTATCAGAGTAAGGTCACTCTCATTTTGGTTTGAAACCCAAAAGAGATGGCATTTGCTAGTAACCAAGAGGGTCACTCAATTACATGTCCACCCATGTTTAATGGGATGAATTACACATATTGGAAAACTAGAATAAGAATTTTTCTAATTTATATAGATTTTGAGTTATGGAACATTGTGGAAAATGACTTTCAAAAGTTTTCTCTTCCAATAAAAGATTGGAATGAGTTTAAGAAGAAGACTTTCTCTTTAAATGCAAGGGCTATGAATGCTTTGTTTTGCGCTTTAGATAAAAATGAGCTCAATTGAGTGTCTATTTATGAAACGACTTTCGATATTTGACATACACTCAAAATAACTCACAAGGGCACTAGTAGAGTAAAGGAGTTTAAGATAAATCTTTTATTTTATACTTATAAATTGTTTCGGATGAAGCCAAATAAAATTATTGTTGACATGTACACTCGTTTTACGGATGTCGTCAATAGTTTAAAAGCTTTTGACAAATATTTTTTGAACTTTTAACTTGTTAATAAAATATTGAGATCCCTTCCAAATGGTTGGGACCCTAAAGTAAGAACTATTCAAGAGGCCAAAGATTTGAATAATTTTTCTGTCGAATAACTTATCAGATTATTAATGACCAATGAGATAACTTGCAATGCTCATGAAGACCTTGAGAACAACCTTCCTAAGAACATGAAGAAATCTCTCGTACTTTTGAATCAAATTCCTAAATGATTCAAAATATTCAAAATATTTATATGTGATATTGACGACCTCAGAAGTTAAAAATAAGTTATCATAGTTTTCCTCCTTCTCGACCATGAATGCCGTGATATGTCGACCAAAACTTGATATGAATCAAATTCATATCACTTCAGTGAAGACGAGCAATTGGTACACCGAGGAGCATAATATTCTTCCCTTCATAATATCCATCTCTTTCCCTAATCAAACGCTAATTGCGATTTGGATATGCAACCTCACAGTTCCCATTTCTATAGGACGACACACTGTTCTCCCATATTGGCTTGGAAGCTTCTGCCCGAACCCATGCACATCAAGCTACCCGAAGAGGATACCTTTTCGACGTATGCATGCATGCATGGGATAAGAAGATGACAATAACAGTTACGTAAAAGTGAACCTCTCCCATGCCTATGCCCTATTCTCCTAACAGCCCAGTCGTCATGCTTCACTCCCAACATCTCTATAGATACCTCCTCCGATCCCTAACCCTACCTCCATCCTGTGTTTGGTTTCTCCTCGTTCACCACCATGGGGAGAGCATTCTTGTTCGCTGCCTTTCTCGTTGCGGTAGCATTCTCCAGCTTGCCATTGGTTGGGGATGACATCGCGTCGGAGGAGAAGCTCTTGGACTTGTACGAGAGGTGGCAGAGCCACCATGGCGTGTCACGCAGCGTCGACGAGAAGCGCATCCGCTTTGATGTTTTTAAAGAGAACGCTAACTTCGTGTTCGCGTCCAACAAGAAAGGCAAGCCTTACAAGCTTAGCCTCAACAAGTTCGGCGACATGGCGAGGGAGGAGTTCAAGAGGACGTACGCAGGGACGAGGATTCGTCGCCGCAGCACTCTGAGAGGAAGCGCGAGCCTCAAAGGGTACTTCTTATACAAGAACGTCACCGATGTAACTCCTACCGTCGACTGGAGGCAGAAGGGTGCCGTCACTGCTATCAAAGACCAAGGCAAATGCGGTGAGCTCGAAATATTTTATTTTTTTGTTGATGTGCTCGATCGAAATAAATGAAAATTTAGTATGAATTGTTGCAGGAAGTTGCTGGGCCTTCTCGACAGTAGTTTCGGTGGAGGGAATAAACCAGATCAGAACCAACGAGCTTATCTCCTTGTCAGAGCAACAACTGGTGGATTGCGACACCAACACCAACAAAGGGTGCGATGGAGGTATGATGGATGATGCATTCGACTTCATCGAAAGAAATGGAGGAATCACAACAGAGGAAAACTATCCTTATGTAGCTCGACAAGAACAATGCAAAGTAAAAAGAGTTACATGTTAATTTGCTTAGTTGTAGTCATTATCTTCTTCGTAAACTCTATACATATCATTGTTATTTATAGGAGAGATCTCCTGCGGTTGTGATCGATGGATATGAGGACGTTCCCGTCAACGACGAGGATGCGTTGCTGAGAGCAGTGGCGAACCAACCTGTATCAGTAGCAATCGAAGCAATCGGTCAGGACTTCCAGTTCTACTCCGAGGTATGCACAACTCTCATCCATGCTTCTCTTTTGATGTAAACAGGTTTCAAAGACAACACTTTTCTACTGCTTTGGTTTAGGGTGTCTTCACAGGGAGCTGTGGAACAGAGTTGGATCATGGAGTGGCCATCGTAGGCTATGGGACATCTAAGGATGGGATGAAGTACTGGATAGTGAAGAACTCATGGGGACCAGAGTGGGGCGAAGAGGGCTACGTGAGGATGCAGCGTGGGATCTCGGCCAGCGAGGGGCTGTGTGGTATCGCCATGGAAGCTTCTTATCCTCTTAAGACATCTCCAAATCCAGTGCAGAAGAAGCTGCATCTTTGATGAGGGCTGAAAGCTATTTGTTGCTGCCAAAAGAAGATTAAGTAGCTGCTTTGATCATTCACCTTTATCAAGAACTTTCGAAGGCTTTACACTGTATTCTTTAATGCTACAACCACTTATCATGTTGCAGGATACCACATTACTATATGAAATAAGATAAGAATACGAAATTAATGATGATTTGAATGTTAAATACTTGCTCGAGCTTTCTGAGCCACTTCTAGCAGATTATTTTGGTCCAAGACGAACATATACTTGTAGAGTAGATAACTGAGAGAGGCAGCTGAAATAAAAGGTGTAATCACAAGTAGAAGAATAATTGTGGAAACAGAATCTACACTTTGAAACACTTTGTGATCGGGTTTGGGGGTTGGCTCTTAGGCTTCTGTTGCATCTTTGTGATCGACCCGATATGGGACTTGAGTCGTCCTGCCTATGTCGTGTTTCTGCATGACTGGTCGATGTGGAGAGGGTACCATGACCTTTGGCGTCCAATCAATGCCAGCCATAGCAACATTGCTACAACCGTTGCATGCAACGATGCTGTTGCAATCACTGCACGTAGCGATCATTGTCGTAGTTGCCACAAGCAGTGGTGCTACTACAACCATCACACTCATCGATTCTATTGTAGTCATTGTTGCTATTGCAAGCATCGGCTCTACTGTCGTCACCTATGACTAAGGCATGTCAGCCATCGTCAATTGTCATAATCTATAGCGCTGTCGTTGCATACAAAGTCGTTGCCTGCGACTAAGCTGGCAATTGTTGAAGGTTACCACCCTCAACAATATTGTTGTTGATAATAAGTTGTCGATAGTGATTCATCGATCAAACACGAGGAACCTCACATCATCTACGAGCAGGTAATATGACGAACTAGATAGAAAACAAATCACAATACAAATGTATTATTCAAACATTATAAATCAAAATTGAATAATATTTTTTCACAAGTGAATAGTACCAATACACAGATTTAAATACAAAACATATCTAAAATACTTTTACGATATAAAGTATTTGATTTCAAAACATGGGTCTGATATCAATTGTAAGCATAAAAACTATAATATACTACTATTATGTGAAAAAAATTAATATTAGAAAATAAAATCAAATAACGATAGATCAAATATACAATGCTTATCTTTTCAATGCTATTTAGAAAGTTTTTATATAATTTGTAGGCATATCATCATCGGAGCTAAAAGCTATAATGATGACGATTTATAAGGAGAACTAGACTTGTCGTATCTTCTCTTCCTATCATTCACATGATCGCTATAAGTGATAGATTAAGTGTTGGGAAATCTAAAGGCGACATCACATGCGCAGCGGTAGAACATAAAACAAAAATCCTAAATTTCCCTATACGTGTTTGTCGTTGTATGTAGATTGGTGCGCAAAAACCCATGACACAGAAAACCACTTGTGAGACAGTTGTGTTACATAAGGAGATCGTATGTCACTGAATCCATATAGATTTGTTGGATAGGATGAATGAGGTCAAGCATCCTCCTCTTTAGCGATGATCCACATAGTAGGGCTACGACGACGCTCTTCAAATCTTCATGCTTGCTATCTAAGGAGGAGAAGGGGAGAGGAGAATAGGAGGTGATTACCTAAGAAGCCCCAGCCCATGAGCCTTTAGTTCCCTCATATTTATAGAGGCCCCCAATTAACCCTAATGGATCATGCCCTATTGGGTACTAGATCTCCATCCAATTACCCAAGCCTCTTAAATTAGTGGGTCTCTACCCAGTAATCTCTTATTAGCTCTTATTGGATCTCATCCATGGGATCCAATATTTCATAGGCTTATTAGATATCCAATAAGATAAGGGCTCCAACGAATATCTTATATCCAAACCTCTACTTGTTGTAACACCTATCATATGTGTATGACCCTTTAGGCCCAATATCGAGCTGGTTATGAGTCATACCTATCAGAACTCCTTCTAGCTTAGTGAATTATTATCTCTATAATAATTCACTTGACTCATATATTGCGGACGTATTATACTACTACACCGCAGTCCCCAAACGATATAGGGGAATCCAATCCTTTGGACCTATCTGTCCTCAGTTACCGTGTACCTATAGTCCCTCATCCATTTAATATTTCATAGATCATATATCAGGCATGGTGCTATCAGACCCATACAATTTCTCCTCGAGTCTCGCTCTAATCGGATTCTCCTGAAGAACTATTTCTCTCTCAATTCGAATGACCTTGGCCAAGGATTTATCTGAGCAAGAATACATAGGATATTCCTCTCATGATACTGAGAGCGGATGATCCTCTATCGATACTTAATAGCCCTCGTAAGGTTGGCTGTCACTCCCGATAACCTGTTGTATTAGATTTGAAACTTCCAAACCTATAAGTATGGTATCAAAGAGTGGAGTACTCATACAGGCTATCCTTAATGTCTCAAGTCTAAGGACCAAATACACTCCTAGGATTACGAAATCGCTGTTTGACAATAAGGCATCAACCATCTAGTATTTCGTGAGTGGATCAATCAGTGAACTCATTCTCCAATGAGCACTTACACTGTATTCTTAGTGTCCTCACACGAGCAGATATGAGACCAGTTGCCTCCATCATATGGATGGGTATACAACACACTAATCAATCCAGTTATCTCGATCTCCCTCTCGAGTAACCTATGACTAGGATTATTTAAGGTCTGTGTTCAAAGGTGAATTGGTCTCATTATCATGATCTCATCACGATCTGATTCCTATTGTACAAATCTACGGATATCACAATATATATTCATATATGCAACAATTAATATAAAATGATAAAATTGCTAAAATATAATAAACAAAAAGAATGCTTATCATGTCACACATGCCATCACTCACATGATTAGGTTTCAGGGCACCTATGACTAGCAATCTCCCACTTGACCTAAAGTCAATCACCTATTGTCTGATCCCAATCAAACCCCTATGATGCTCAAAGATAATATGAGACAACGACTTTGTTAGTAGATCTGCGATGTTATCCTCGGATGGAACTTTTTTCACTACTACATCTCCTCGGGTCACGATCTCTCTAATAAGCTGGAACCTTCTCATAATACTTCTAATGAGACCCAAGTTCCCTTATTCGAGCAATCACCCCATAATTATCGCAATATAAGGGAATCGACTCCTTGTTGTCTAGCACAACTCCTAAAATATGTGATGAACTTATTTATCCAGACTCTCTCATTTGCTACCTCTATTACAGCAATGTACTCTACCTCTATGGTCTAGTTAGCAGTAGTATCTTGCTTAGAACTCTTCCATCATACTGCTCATAAATTCTAGGTGAACACATACCCCGAATTAGACTTGCCATTATTGACATCGGACTGGAAACTCGAGTCCATGTAGCCTTCAACCCTGAGGCTATTACCTCCATATACCAGTAAAAGATCCTTAGTCTTTCTCAAGTACGTAAGGATACACTTTACTGCTTTCCAGTACTCCTAGCCTAGATCCGTTTGATACTTGCTCGTGACACTCAGAGCATGCACTATATCAGGCCTGGTACATAGCATGACATACATGATAGACCCTATCATTGAAGCATATGGTATCTTATCCACGTTCGCCCTTTCTTCAGGAGTCTTTGGGGACATACTCCTAGAAAGCGATATCCCATGTCTCATCGATATGAGACATCTCTTGAAAATTTTCATATCAAACCTTTTGACAATGATGTCTATATACCTAAACTAGGACAAGCCAATCATCCTTTTAGATCTATCTCTATAGATCCGAATCTCCAATATGTAGGATGCTTCCCCAAAGTCTTTCATGGAGAAGTATCTATATAACCAAGCCTTTACTATGGATAGCATTCCTACATCATGTCCAATATCTAGATGTCATCCACATATAATACCAATAAGGTGATAGCGCTCCCACTTATCTTCCTGTATACACAAGACTCATTTTTGTTTTTAACAAAGTCATAAGATCTGATCGCCTCATCAAATCTTATGTTCCAACTTCGGGAAGCTTGCTTCAGTCCATAAATGGACCTAAGCAAGCTACACACTTTATCTGGACTATCCTTGGACATGAATCCCTTAGGCTATATCATATACACGTCCTCCTTGAGGCTGCCATTGAGGAATGTGGTTTTCACGTCCATTTGCTCGATCTCATAATCATAGTGTGCTGCAATAGCCAATAGAATTCAAATATATTTGAACATAGCTATAGGTAAGAAGGTTTCGTCATAGTCAACACATTGCCTTTAACGATACCCCTTAGCCACTAGCCTAGTTTTATAAGTCTCTATCTTTTCATCTACTCCGATCTTCTTCTTAAAGATCCACTTGCAACCAATGGGTACAATACCCTCGGGTGCAACAACTAGGTTCCAAACCTTGTTGGAGTACATGGAATCCATCTCAGAATTCATGGCTTTTTGCCACTTCCCGAAGTCTATACTCGTAATAGCCTCCTCGTAGGTCTGAGGATCAATATCTGCAACATCATCTCCTCTAATATGTCTCACATATCTCTCAAGAGGATGATATACTCTACCGACCCTACGTAAAGTCGGAACTTATGTCCTAGATACCTTAACAGACTCGGGCAGTGGAATAGTGCTTGAGCTAGGTTTTCCAACCTCGCTCAACTCTATCATGTTCCCACTATGTCCACCAAGAATATGTTCCTTCTCAAGGAACACCACTCTCTTGGCTATAAAAACCTTTTGGTCCTCGAGATGAAAGAAATAATACCCATTAGTTTCTTTAAGGTATCCCACGAATATGTATCGTTCTGTCTTGGATTCTAATTTGTTAGGGTTGTGCCTTTTGATGTAGGTAGAGCAACACCAAATCTTAACAACCTTAAGATCAGGCTTTTACCTTTTCTATATCTCATATGGAGTAGACACCACCGACTTAGTTGGAATTCTGTTCAGAAGGTAAGCTGTGGTCTCCTTTCAGATACACCATTGAGCTGGGGTGTATAAGGAAGTGTTCATTGGGACATAATCCCACGGTCCTTGAGGAATTGGGTGAACTCTGTGCTCAAGTACTCATCTCCTCGATCTGATCGAAGAGTCTTTCCAATCTGATTCTTCACTTCATTCTTATACTCCCTGAATTTTTTGAAAGCCTCGAACTTGTACTTCATCAAGTACACATGTTTATACCTTAAGAAATCATTAGTAAAAGTAATAAAGTAGGAGTAACCACCAATGACATGAGTTGATATGGATCCACATACATCACTATGTATGAGTTTCAGCAACTCAGTGACTCTCTCTCCAGTTCCACTAAATGGAGAGTTGGTCAGTTTTCCACGAAGGCAAGGCTCGTAAGTTGCATATGACTCATAGTCGAATGAATCTAGTTATCTATCCTTTAGCAACTTTTGAATCATACCCTCATGGATGTGACCTAGCCTATCACAAGTATGTGTTGAATCTCGGATTTTGATGATGAAACCAATTGATAAATGTTTATGTTTTAATCTACGTTTTGAGTGACACAGGATGCTTCGATCAGGATTAGACAATTAAAGCAGGAAGAATCATGTTGGGTCGGAGGAAAACATGTCAGAAGATTGGACGTCGGGCCGGTGGATCGGTCGACATATTGACAGAAGGCTTCGGACCATGGATTCGGGCATCGGGCCAAGAAGAGAGGATATTGCGCCAAGGATATCGGAGTTGCAGAGTCAACTGGCTGATTGGGCAATAAGCCGCAAGAGAGGACGATGCACCGAAGAATCGGACGAAGCGTCGAGAGACCAATGACATGTCAGACAACATGATTAATGCTTAGTATTAATTGTCTAGATCGAAGTATGTTTTACATGTGCAGGATTAACTACGATAGCAAGGCATGAAGCAAAATGAAGTCCCAGAGTCAAGGACGCGATTTCGTTGGGAATTCGAGAGTTCGTCGGAAGTCCGGACGTTCGTCGAAAGTTCTATCGGAACCAGCCAAGAAGTCTCAGAGCTTGCTAGAGAAGCTCCTCGGAATTCACCAAGAAGATCATCGTAAAGTCCAGGAGCTTGCCGGGAGTCTACTGGAACATTGCCGAGAGATCATCGGAAGTTCGCCGGAAGATCGCCGGAAGAAACTAGACTTCGGACTTGTTTAGCTTAGAATATGTCTTAGGAATCGTAGTTATTACGTAATTGGGTTTGGATTTGGGCCAACCCAATTAGGAGCCAACTAGGCCCATGTAAGAACTGTGTTGGGCCCAATGAGAGGCCCAAACAATGCCTCAAGAAGTCTCATCGTCGTGGCACAGTCTTCGAGACTGTGTCAAGCAGTGGTACCGCCAGTCTGGGTGGTGGTACCACCCAGCACTGCCCCCTAGGCGGTGGTACCGCCCAGGGCAGTGTCAGTGTCAGACTGACATTGGGCGATGGTACCACCCAACACAGGCGGTGGTACCGCTTGTGCCCGGGAAACCCGGGATGAGATGATTTTAGGCTCCAAGTTTGAATCAACTTGAAGCCTATAAATACCCCTCTCATCCCTGGGTAAAAGACACAAGCACAAAGAATACAAAAGTGAGAAAATACTACTGCAATCTCTTTAGAAATTTCCTCCTCCATTTTAAGTTTAGAATTTTGTAAAAGAGGAGTGTGAGTGCTTGTAAGGGTTATCTAAACCCGTGAAAAGGAGAAGAGGGGTGTAAAAGGTGATTTGTCTTCGCCTATTAAAGGAAGACCTCTAGTGGACGCCAGTGACCTCGTCGGAGGAGGAAGCCGAAAGTGGATGTAGGTCACGTTGACCGAACCACTCTAAAAATCTGGTTTGCATTTTACCTTGAGCAATTTATCCTTACTACAAACCTCTTTAATAGCTTACTGCCTTCAATACTTTTTCGTACGCTTTCAAGCTATCTTTACGAAACTGGTTTTATCGAAACGGCACAGAGAATACAAAAGTGAGAAAATGCTACTGCAATCTCTTTAGAAATTCCCTCCTTCATTCTAAGTTTAGAATTCTGTAAAAGAGGAGTATGAGTGCTTGTAAGGGTTATCTCCTAAACCCGTGAAAATGAGAAGAGGGGTGTAAAAGGTGATTGACCTTTGCCTATTGGAGGAAGGCCTCTAGTGGATGTCGGTGACCTCGTCAGAGGAGGAAGCTGAAAGTGGATGTAAGTCACGTTGACTGAACTACTCTAAAAATTTGGTTTGCAATTTA
This sequence comes from Musa acuminata AAA Group, assembly GCF_036884655.1. Taxonomy (NCBI): domain Eukaryota; kingdom Viridiplantae; phylum Streptophyta; class Magnoliopsida; order Zingiberales; family Musaceae; genus Musa; species Musa acuminata. Next base: position 26,736,119 of record NC_088359.1, on the reverse strand, counting down.
CCTTGAACAATTTATCCTTACTGCAAACCTCTTTAATAGCTTACTGCCTTCAATACTTTTTCGTACGCTTTCAAGCTATCTTTACTAAACTAGTTTTATCGAAATGAAACATTTTTGAAGACGTTATTTTATCGTTGCACTAATTCACCCCCCCCTCTTAGTGCCGACCTCAGACGCTCTTGATTCCTAATATTATGCACTATTCATGGATTCCTTAAATAGAGAAGGATCATTGTCGAGACCCACTTGATGTGGATTAGGGAGATTTGGTTATATAAGTAGACTGACTGATAATTGAAGATTGGCTCCTTCCATTTTGGTTAGCCCAAAAACGTAGAGCTTATCAATGCTTATTATAATTCTCGGCCATTACTTAAGTAAGGAGGTTCGGTTTTTTGGCATTAACAGAACCCCAGCCTCTTCATCATCTCCGCCATCATTGCCTTCGTCTTCGTCGCATCCGCTTCCATCCACCTCCTCCTCCGCTTCTTCTCCTCCCGCCGCCTATCCTCTTCCGTCGCTGCGGCTCCGCCGCTGCCACCGTCAGAGTCAAAGCCAAGAACTCCAAAATTTTTGGCTTTGGGCTATCTCCAAAAATAAAAATAAAGAATGGAAGGATCCAGTCTAGAGTTCAATCAGATTTCTACGTGCGAAACGACTTTTGATATTTGGCGAACACTTGAAATCACGCATGAGGGAACTAGTAGTGTCAAAGACTCGAAAGTTCACATTTTATTGCATGATTTTGAGCTTTTTCAAATGCAACCAAGCGAGACTATAGGCGACATGTACACCCATTTCACGGATGTCGTCAATAATCTAAGAGTTCTTGGTAAATCTTTTTCGAATTTTGATCTCATAAGCAAGATCTTAAGATCCCTTCCAAAAAGGTGGGATCCTAAAATAACCGCAATACAAGAAACAAAAGATTTAAATATTTTTGCACTTGAAGAACTAATTGGGTCGTTGATGATATATGAAATGGTGCACAATGCTGGATTCGGATTTTAAGTCAGCATAATTTATACACCACCTCCTCCTCCCCTTCTTCTCCTCCCGCCGCCTATCCTCTTCCGTCGCTGCGGCTCCGCCGCTGCCATCGCCTGTCCTCCACTGACGCCGCTCATACTCCTCCTCCGCAACAATCGCAGCTGCTGTGGCTCCCCCCGACTCCGGCCTATCTGACAAAGACAAGGCGGCACTCATCGATTCCCTCCCGCTCTTCTCCCTCGCCTCCTCCCTCGCTGTGCTCCCCAAGTCGTCGCCAGATTGCTCAGTCTGCCTCTGCCCCTTCCGCCCCCAAGACGAGCTCCGCCTTCTCCCCGCATGCCGCCACGCTTTCCACTCCCAGTGTAATCTTCTCTCAGGCTAACCATTGACAAATATGACATTGGCAAATATGAACGAAGCGCGACTTAGGCAACGCAAGCTAAGTTCGCGTCTTTGCCACGAGGGTGACTCGCGACTTAGGCGACGCAAGCTAAGTTCGCGTCTTTGGCCGCAAGGGTGCCTCACGCCTTAGGCAATTCCAGCTAAGGCCGTGACATTGTGGTATCAGAGCGGGCAAGCACTTCGAGCGAGCAGCGAACGAACTTCGCAACTTCGCCATGGCAAAGCATCGTGGCGAATCAAGCAAGACGGGACAAGCCGGACCCTTGCCCCAAGCGGCCGCAGGTGGGCTGCATGTGCACACTCGCTCTCATGCTGTTGGAGCCGCTCAAGAGGAGCGCGGCAGCGAACAGGATGAGCGAGAAGTTGGCTACTCTCCGCGAGCGGAGGAAGCGCAATCTGGAGCGCTAACTGGGAAGAAGAGTCACAAGGAGAGACTCACAATGGCGGAAACCCGCCTGGATGTTCTCAAAGCGAGCTTGGAAGAACTCTACCATGGCCAACAAAGGCTTGTTGGGGTAGAGAGCTCGCAAGAGGAAGCGGAGTCCAGGATCGACAAGGTCGAGGCCCTAGTCGATCGACTGTCTGATGACACCAAAGACTCCTTGCAACACTTACAGGATGTTTTGGCGGAACAACAAGTGCACCTATTTCATGACAGCTGTTGATTTCATGCTCTTTCGGGATGGTTTGAATCAGTGTACTGATTCAAACTTGAAGACTCCCACAAGGTTTCTGTGTGAATGACTGACGAAGACAGTGGTGTGTTGCACCGCGAAAACGTTTTTGGGCTCATTGACAGTTTCGCAATATCTGCTCTTCTTGGCCCGATGCCCGAATCCACGGCCTGAAGCCTTCTGTCGATACGTCGACCGATCCATTGGCTCGACGTCCAATCTTCTGACATGTTCCTCCGGCCCAACATGATTTTCCTGCTTTAATTGTCTCATCCTGATCGAAGTATCCTGCGTCACTCAAACGTAGATTAAATCATAAACATATATCAAGTGGTTTCATCATCAAAATATGAGATTCAACAAGATCCTCAGTCCTTCTCAAGTTCTTAAGGATACACTTTATAGCTTTCCAGTGCTCCAAGCATGGATCTACCTGATACCTACTCGTGACACTTAGAACATATGCTATATCAAGCCTGGTACATAGCATAGTATACATGATAGACCATATTGGGAAAGAGAGCTGGGCGGTGGCACCTCTTGGCTGGGCGGTGGCACCTCCAGTCAACTATCAGTTTCAGAAACTGATAGGCGGTGGCACTGCCAGCATCGGGAACTTAAGAGAATTCAAATTTTGGAGCCCAAATTTGAATCCTCTTGAGACCTATAAATACCCCTCAAATCTCAGCTGAGACAACAACTTTTGGAGAAGCTAGAAGTTGAGAAAAGCTTTAGGAAAAGTCTTGTTTTCAAAGCTTGAGTGTTCACCTCCTTTCTTTTCATTGAAATCTTTGTAAAAGGGTGAACCATTTGTAAGAGATTGTAAGAGGGGTGTAAGAAGGAGATTGATCTTCGCCTAGTAAAGGAAGATCATTAGTGGATGCCGGTGGCCTCGACGGAAGAGGAATCGGAGGAGTGGATGTAGGTCACGATTGACCGAACCACTATAAACTACCGTCTTCTCTGGTTTGCATTTACTTTCTGCTATTACCTTACTGCAAACCCCTTCAATAGCTTACTGCCTTCAAGTTAAAACGCAATCGAAACGGTTTCAAATGAAACATTGGTTTTATCGTACGAATTTTCTGAAAGTGTTTAAATCGTTCATATTTGCCAATGTCATATTTGTCAATGGTTAGCCTGAGAGAAGATTACACTGGGAGTGGAAAGCGTGGCGGCACGCGGGGAGAAGGCGGAGCTCGTCTTTAGGCTGACAGTGTATCCTTAAATAGAGAAGGATCATTGTCGAAACTCTGTTTTGACCGCGTCCGCCTGTCAGTGGCGGTGCCACCTCCTGTCAGTTTCTGAAACTGACAGCAGACTGGAGGTGCCACCGCCCAGCCAGGAGGTGCCAACGCCCAGCCAGGAGGTGCCACCGCCCAGCTCTCGGGTGGTGGGCGCAACCGCCCAGTCTGGCTGTTCCACCGTCATTAATAATCTGATAAGTTCTTCGACAGAAAAATTATTCAAATCTTTGGCCTCTTGAATAGTTCTTACTTTAAATAGAGATTTGGATATGCGACCTGGCCTTTCTATTGTGTCTTCTTTTATTGTGTTTATTAAAGATTACAGACGAGCAATGAGGCCAATAGGTACTATTGTAAGCGCGAACGAGCGTTTGAGTGGCTCATTAATCTGATGGTCGATCCCCTAATGGTTTTTCTTTGCCTAATCCAGCATATCAAGTTATCGCCGCTCGTAGAAACACTCTTGACAAGGGTTAGGGTTAGTTGGGAGGTTGCTAAGATAAATCTTTTATTTTATACTTATAAATTGTTTCGGATGAAGCCAAATTAAACTATTGTTGACATGTACACTCGTTTTACGGATGTCGTCAATAGTTTAAAAGCTTTTGACAAATATTTTTTGAACTTTTAACTTGTTAATAAAATATTGAGATCCCTTCCAATTGGTTGGGACCCTAAAGTAAGAACTATTCAAGAGGCCAAAGATTTGAATAATTTTTCTGTCGAAGAACTTATCAGATTATTAATGACCAATGAGATAACTTGCAATGCTCATGAAGACCTTGAGAACAACCTTCCTAAGAACATGAAGGAATCTATCGTACTTTTGAATCAAATTCCTAAATGATTCAAAATATTCAAAATATTTATATGTGATATTGACGACCTCAGAAGTTAAATAGGAGTTATCATAGTTTTCCTCTTTCTCGACCATGAATGCCATTGCCATTAATGCAATGCCTTCACCTGCTCAACTCGGGCTTCGTTTAATTGTACAGGAAGCCATAAGTGGGTCCTCCATGCATGTGGCCTTGGGCTCATCGTCCGGCCCCGTGATAGGGTAGCAGCACATGTATCCTTATCTAATCCCCGAACCAACCACCTCACCTTTTCACCGCCCATGTCAGATACACCATTGATACAATTGTATTCAAAATAAATGGCAACAGAAAGAGGTTCCGCGGGAACAAATCCGAGAAATCCAGGGGCTTGCCAAAGAAGCTCGTCGGAACTCACCAAGTGGATCGTTGCAAGTCCAGGAGTTTGCCGGAAGTCCGCAGGAGCATCACCGAGGATTCATCGGATGATCGACGGAAGTTCGCCGGAAGCTCGCCGGAAGAAGCGATTGACGCACCGGAGCAAGCTGCAGTATATGCCTTAAGAAATTCGTAGTTAGCAGGTTGATTAAGTTAGAAATGGGAGGTGATCCCATTAACTTAATCTTAGGGCAATTGGGCCCTTGAAAGACCCAAATTGGGTCGAATGGATCAGCCCATTCAGACCCTGATTTGTTGGCCAGAGGTGCAACCGCCTGGGTTAGCTAGACGTGGGACCAATGACATATATACACAGTGAGTGGTACTTGATATGCTAACGTATATTCTATTTTTGGAAGATTACAGTGAGTGGTACTTGATAGCCAAACCGTCGTTGATTTGACTCTGGGCGGTACTACCGCCGAATAGGCGTGGTACCATCGCTGGTAGCATTGCTGCCAGCGGTACCACCGCCCAGATATCCTAGGGCATTGTCTTCCAAGCGGTGCCACCACCGGCCATGGCGGTGCCACCGTAGGCCAATAATTCAGGGGCTGAATTGGGTGCTCAATTCGGCCCAATTCAGCTCTGTTAAAGGGCCCAGTTAGCCCATAATTAAGTTAGTGGGATTACCTCCCAAACTTAACTTAATTTATGCTCTAACTACTATAATTAAGATAATTTACAATGCTTCTTGTTCTGGTGTGTCAATTGCTCTTTCGACGAGCTTCCGACGTACTTCCGACGAACATCCGACGAACTCTCGGCAATGTTCCGGTGGACTCCCGGCAAGCTCCTGGACTTTACAATGATCTTCTTGGCAAGTTCCAACGAGCTTCTATGGCAAGCTCCTGGACTTATCGGTTGGTTCCCGTAGAACTTCCGTCGAACATCCAAACTTCCGTTGAACTCTCGAACTCTCAATGAGATCTCGATCTTGACTCTGGCACAATACCTGCTTTATGTCTTACTACCATCATAGTTAATCATGTATTCATCGAGATTGCAACGTTGTGTACGAGCGGGATCCTTAAATGCTACGACAAAAGGTAAAAATCTGATTGCTTTTTTGTTTAAGGTTCACAGGTATAAAAGAGAGGAGGTTTTCTTTATAATCTTTGGGATAGTTATGGAGAATAACCACACTCTAAATACACACAGATTTGGTTAGGGTTAGTTGGGAGGTTGCTTCTTACAGTATGAGGCTTGAGAACTTATCACAGATTTGGTTTGAATCTCTTGTATGCAGAAATACTGGAACAACAACTTGAAAACTTATCCAAATATTGATTTAATATGTCAAAGCCTTGACCAGAATAGGCAAAGAAAAATCCATGATTTTTGGACTCTGATTTTAAGTCAGCAAATACTCTTCTCTCAGTCTCCCTGAATGACTCTTGAATTTAACCCCTATGCCTATCATCATTCATGTGAGTGTTAAGTTCACTCAAATTCAGGAAAAAAAGAATTGTCACTTTGATAATCTAATAAGAAAAGTCATATTTGTCAAGAGTGTCTTCTTTTATTGTGTTTATTAAAGATTTCTGTGGATTTGAATCTGATGGTCATATTTGTCTCAGGCTTTGATAATCAGAGTCAAAGCCAAGAACTCCGAAATTTTTGAATATTTTGAATATTTTGAATCATTTAGGAATTTGATTCAAAAGTACGAGAGATTCCTTCATGTTCTTAGGAAGGTTGTTCTCAAGGTCTTCATGAGCATTGCAAGTTATCTCATTGGTCATTAATAATCTGATAAGTTCTTCGACAGAAAAATTATTCAAATCTTTGGCCTCTTGAATAGTTCTTACTTTAGGGTCCCAACCATTTGGAAGGGATCTCAATATTTTATTAACAAGTTAAAAGTTCAAAAAATATTTGTCAAAAGCTTTTAAACTATTGACGACATCCGTAAAACGAGTGTACATGTCAACAATAGTTTCATTTGTCTTCATCCGAAATAATTTATAAGTATAAAATAAAAGATTTAACTTAGCAACCTCCCAACTAACCCTAACCCTTGTCAAGAGTGTTTTTACGGTGACGAAGGATCCTTCTCTATTTATTCTCTCTACCTTATCCGCGAACGGTTTCAAACGAAACGCGAACTTAGCTTGGGGGGGGGGGGGGGGGGTGAATTCCTTAAGGAATATTTAAGGAATTTCGGAGTTGCGGAGTCAACTGGCCGATTGGGTAATAGGCCGCAAAAGAGGACGATGCGCCGAAGAATCAGACGAAGCGTCGAGAGACCAATGACATGCCGGACAACTTGATTAATGCTTAGTATTAATTGTCTAGATCGAAGTTTATTTTAAGTGTGCAGGATTAACTACAATGAAAGTAAGACATGCAGCAGGAGTTGCGTCGGAGTCAAGACTATGATCACGTTGGGAGTTCGAGAGTTCGACGGAAGTCCGGACGGTCGTCGGAGGTTCTGCGGGAACAAATCCGAGAAGTCCAGGGGCTTGCCAAAGAAGCTCGTCGGAACTCGCCAAGTGGATCGTCACAAGTCCAGGAGTTTGCCGGAAGTCCGCAGGAGCATCACCGAGGATTCATCGGACGATCGATGGAAGTTCGCCGGAAGCTCGCCGGAAGAAGCGATTGATGCACCGGAGCAAGCTGCAGTATATGCCTTAAGAAATTCGTAGTTAGCAGGTTGATTAAGTTAGAAATGGGAGGTGATCCCATTAACTTAATCTTAGGGCAATTGGGCCCTTGAAAGACCCAAATTGGGCCGAATGGATCAGCCCATTCGGACCCTGATTTGTTGGCCAGAGGTGCAACCGCCTGGGTTGGCGGTGCAACCGCCTGAGCTCGGTCTCCGAGCTCTGGCTGGGCGGTGCAACCGCCCCTGACGGGTGGTGCAACCTCCTGAGCTCGGTCTCCGAGCTCTGGCTGGGCGGTTCAACCGCCTCTGACAGAGGTGCAACCGCCCAGAGGCTCAGTCTCCGAGCTCTGCCAAGCGGTGCAACCGCCCCTGTCAGGAGGTTCAACCGCCAGACCCTGGAATTCTGGGAGTTGACAGTTTTGAGCTCGGAATTCAAACTGATTTGAAGCCTATAAATAGGCCACCCCTTCAGCAATGAAAGGGCACTCAAACACACCGAAATCCTGATCTTACTTTGTGATTTTTAGAGCTCAAAATTGTTGTTTAAGTTAAAAGTTCTTCTTCCTCTTTTCTTCCAAGGTTCAATCTATCAAGAGAGGAAAGAAAGTTCTGTAAGGGTTGTCTCCTAAGCCCGTCAAAAGGAGTGAAACTGTAAAAGGGTGGTTGGCCTTCGCCTATTGAAGGAAGGCCTCTAGTGGACGTCGGTGACCTCGTCGGTGGAGGAAGCCAAAAGTGGATGTAGGTCAAGATTGACCGAACCACTCTAAATCTTGGTTTGCATTTACTTTGAGCATCTTATCCTTACTACAAACCTTTTCAATAGCTTACTGCATTCTGCGCTTTTACGATCGTGTTTCAAAGTTCAATATTTTCCGAATCGGCGTTTAGACGTAAATCGGTTTTATCGTACGAACTTCATATTTCAGTTTGCGCTTACATTCTGATTTCCATCATAACTGCAATCTGCCTTCTGCTCATGTACGAACGTATTTCATAGTTACATATTTTACGAATCGGCTTTCTTACCAAAATCGTGTTTATCGTACGAATTCAGTTTTAAGCGTCGAAAGTTTTCTGCCGCACTAATTCACCCCCCCCTCTTAGTGCTCTTGATCCTAACAATTGGTATCAGAGCCCGGTTTTTCTCATTTCGGATTTACACCCGAGAGAAATGACTCTTCATGGCTTTCAAGAGGGCTTTTCGGTTGTTCGTCCACCGTTGTTTAACGGATTGGACTACACTTATTGGAAAACTCGAATGAGAGTTTTCTTGATTTCTATGAATTTGGATTTATGGAATATCGTTGAAAACGGTTTTCAACTTCCCTCTAAATCGATGAATGAATGGTCAGTTTTGGAGAAGAAATATTTTTCTTTAAACGCAAAGGCTATGAATGCCTTATTTTGCGCTTTGGACAAAAATGAGTTCAATCGGATTTCTACGTGCGAAACGGCTTTTGATATTTGGCGAACACTTGAAATCACGCACGAGGGAACTAGTAGTGTCAAAGACTCGAAAGTTAACATTTTATTGCATGATTTTGAGCTTTTTCAAATGCAACCAAGCGAGACTATAGGCGACATGTACACCCGTTTCACGGATGTCATCAATAATCTAAGAGTTCTTGGTAAATCTTTTTCGAATTTTGATCTCGTAAGCAAGATCTTAAGATCCCCTCCAAAAAGGTGGGATCCTAAAATAACCGCAATACAAGAAACAAAAGATTTAAATATTTTTGCACTTGAAGAACTAATTGGGTCGTTGATGATATATGAAATGGTGCACAATGCACATGATGAACATGATGAACAAAATCATCTTCCAAAGAACAGGAAGGATTTGGAACTCCGGACAAATGAATACCACTTGAGCGATGACTCAAGTGATGAGGACAATGATGAACTTGAACTTTGAACACTAAATCTTAATAAGTTCATTAAACAAAAATCTAAAAGAAACAATGAACTTGAACGGACGAAGAGGCCAAAGAAGAGGAAGGTAACCAAGGGTGAATCAAGAACTTCCAAAGGTGAAACGACGAATTGGGCTTTGACGAGCTTCGACTACAAGGTAAGTAACTCAACTCTCTTGACTTATTTTAAAATTACTTGAAGTTTTTCATGAGTGCTTAATTTAGATAATAGGAATAGAAAATAAAAAAATTGTTTTTTAAAAATTATATCATGTTTTTCTTTTTAGCATCTTTGAAAAATTAAAAACTTGATCATGAAAAGTATATTGCTAAGGTTTCATGTTGAATGATGTACGCAACATTATGGTTGATAGTTATATATGTGATAATGCTTAGGATTAATCCATGAGTATAAATTTGAACCCTTGACCAGAATAGGCATAACCAAAGATTGAAAAGGAGTACGACATATCACCTACTTTCTAGTGCTAATATATAACCATTGCTAATATCTTCTTTTACAAAGACAATATTTGATTAGATCTGTCAGAGCGTGCAAGCATTTTTAATTTTCCTTAAATCAAAATAAGTTATTCAGAGGGCAAGTAATATATATTTAATATATTTTTATTTTATTAAAAAAATTAAATAAATATATTATTTATGATTAATTAGTGTGATTAATTTACCAAGAAGCAATGATGATAGACAAATCAGTCAGTCCATCTTCTTTTACAAAGAGAGAAGTAATTTTTTAGTGTTTTAATCGAAATAAGTTATTCGGAGGGTAAAAAAAAAAAAAGATATTTAGAAATTAAAACTATTATCATCCAAAATTTACATGAGATGATATAAAATGACTAATCCTATTAAGAAACAATGATAGAGACGTGATGATGGGCATTATAGGACTATGATCAACATAGTTCTTACTTTTCCTCCTTCTCGACCATGAATGCCGTTGCCATTAATGCAATGCCTTCACCTGCTCAACTCGGGCTTCGTTTAATTGTACAGGAAGCCATAAGTGGGTCCTCCATGCATGTGGCCTTGGGCTCATCGTCCGGCCCCGTGATAGGGTAGCAGCACATGTATCCTTATCTAATCCCCGAACCAACCACCTCACCTTTTCACCGCCCATGTCAGATACACCACTGATACAATTGGATTCAAAATTAATGGCAACAGAAATTAAGTACATAATACCTTCAAAAAAATCTTAATAGATAATATCGATAGAAGGATCTGAGATTTTTTTCTCTCTACCTTATCCGACAATAGTGGTCCTGTCCACCTTATCGATCATAGTCCTACAGTTATTAAAAAAGGCCAGTTTTGATATGAATTTGGCTTTGACTATCCGAGAAGATTACACGAAAGTGTTTAAAGGTGGAGCGGTGTATTTGCTGACGTTGCGTCGACCAGCTTTGTTCTCCTTCCCGGAGAGGCACGGAGAATGTTTCTTGAGAGGATGGTGTCTGTTGGGTTGGACGAGTGGAGGAACGGCGCGGGGTGACGGATTGACCGGGGAGCTCCGAGGTCGCTGCCGGAGGACCGCCGCGCGGGGATTGGACTGCCCTGCTGCAGGGGCAGAGATGCTTCCTGGCCTCGATGAGGCGAGCGCGGTTCTTCTTGGGCGCCATGCGATCGCCAAGACAGAGAATTGTCCGGTAACACTTCTTTGACGAATATTTATTACAGAGAATTGTATGGTAACAATTTGATATTTTTGATCCATAATTTCCTGACTTGTCGGCCGTTTACATGTACTTTTAATTGACCGACCCAATCTAAAGCTAACCGAGCCCGAGCCAACTCAATTCGCCCCAATTATCTCTGTCCGCGTGCGATCGCTTCAGTGTCACAGATTGGATCGGTTCTGTTGTGGTTTAGCCCTTACTTAATATAATTATTTTAAAAAAATTAATAATATATAATTTTACTTAATATAACTCTTCAATTATCATTCTGAATATATTAGCACCTACTTTCGATTATCGAGAACTTGTTACTGAGAGAAGAGTATTTGCTGACTTAAAATCAGGGTGCTTATTATAATTCTTTAAATAGTTAAATTCTGGCTAGGGTTATATCAGCATAACTTAAACTTCATGCTAATATATAACCCTAGAAAGGAGAAGACTGTGATAAGTTCTAATCAAATTCCTAAAGTTTTTAAACTATTGACGACCTCAGAAGTTAAAAATATGAATCAAATTCTTATTTTTTGAACTCTCATATTTCTTTTTATCGTTTATTAAAGAAGAAAATTTCCTAAATGAATCATGATTTTTCGGAATTACAATTTTTATGATTCATAATGAATTGAGAGATTTTATATGCATATCTTATTCTCCTACAAGATTGAATGAATTTTATCTATATCATGATTTCCTAAGAATTCTTTTCATTATTTATTTAAGAGGAGATTTGTTAAAATGAATCATGATTTCTCTTGATTTCTTGGAATTATAACTTAAAAATTCTTTTTATAAATCAAGATTGTCTACTATGATTATTTCTTTTCTCAATTTGAGTTATCGAAAAAGAATCATAATAATTTGAATGAGCTTTATCTTGATTTCTCATGATTTATGACTTGAAATTGTTTATGAATTAAGATCTTATTTTTTGAACTCCCATATTTCTTCTTATCGAAGAAAATTTTCTAAATGAATTATGATTTTTCGAAATTATAATTTTTATGATTCATAATGAATTGAGAGATTTTATATGCATATCTTATTCTCCTACAAGATTGAATGAATTTTATCTATATCATGATTTCCTAAGAATTCTTTTCATTATTTATTTAAGAGGAGATTTGTTAAAATGAATCATGATTTCTCTTGATTTCTTGGAATTATAACTTAAAAATTCTTTTTATAAATCAAGATTGTCTACTATGATTATTTCTTTTCTCAATTTGAGTTATCGAAAAAGAATCATAATAATTTGAATGAGCTTTATCTTGATTTCTCATGATTTATGACTTGAAATTGTTTATGAATTAAGATCTTATTTTTTGAACTCCCATATTTCTTCTTATCGTTTACTAAAGAAGAAAATTTCCTAAATGAATTATGATTTTTCGAAATTATAATTTTTATGATTCATAATGAATTGAGAGATTTTATATGCATATCTTATTCTCCTACAAGATTGAATGAATTTTATCTATATCATGATTTCCTATGAATTCTTTTTGTTATTTATTTAAAAGGAGATTTGTTAAAATGAATCATGGTTTCTCTTGATTTCTTGGAATTATAACTTAAAAATTCATTTTATAAACCAAGATTGTCTACTATGATTATTTCTTTTCTCAATTTGAGTTATCGAAAAAAAATCATAATAATTTGAATGAGCTTTATCTTGATTTCTCATGATTTATGACTTGAATTTGTTTATGAATTAAGATCTTATTTTTTGAACTCCCATATTTCTTCTTATCGTTTACTAAAGAAGAAAATTTTCTAAATGAATTATGATTTTTCGAAATTATAATTTTTATGATTCATAATGAATTGAGAGATTTTATATGCATATTTTATTCTCCTACAAGATTGAATGAATTTTATCTATATCATGATTTCCTAAGAATTCTTTTTGTTATTTATTTAAAAAGAGATTTGTTAAAATGAATCACAGTTTCTCTTGATTTCTTGGAATTATAACTTGAAAATTCTTTTTATAAATCAAGATTGTCTACTATGATTCTTTCTTTTTACTATTTGAGTTATCCAAAAAGAATTACAATATGTCTCTTGATATTCATAATTTGTCTTCATGATTTGTATATCTTGTTGGTGTCAACAACCTTAAGCCGTGGCCTTGGGACCAACGCGGCTTGGTTCGGGTCCGAATGATTGGGGATCTTCCTGGGCAACCCTTAAGACTGTTGAGGTGGCCGACTACGGTGGTCCGATCACGACGGGACAGCTGTTTCCTCTGGAAGGGAACTCCTCGCTTGGGCACGTGGTGGAAGGCGCTCCGTCTTCGTCCTTGCACACAGGTCGGGTCGGGAGGCTCGACCCGATCCCTCCGACGATCAAATCAGTGGACGGTCACAGGGGGTTTTTCTCACCTGATTCTCCTCCTCCACTCTTTCTTAGCGCGAGGGTTTTTATAGGGAAGGTTACCGTTGCCTGATGTGCCCGTTTGAAGGGAGCAGGATAGTACTCCTGGTAACTGATGATAGATAATCCAAATAATTGGATTCCCTTGTATCGTTTGGGGACTGTGGTGTAGTGGCCTATCGTCTGCAGTCGATGAGTCGAGCGAATTATTATGAAGATAATAATAATTCACTGAGCCAGAAAGAGTTCTGACAAGTATGACTCACAACCAGCTCAATATTAGGCTTAGAGGGTCACACACATATGGTAGGTGTTGCGACGAGTTGAGGTTCAGATATGAGATATCCGTTGGAGCCTCTATCTTATTGGATATCCAATAAGCCCCTGAATTATTGGATCAAATGGATAAGATCTAATAAAAGCTAACAAGAGATTATTGAGTAGAGACCCACTAATCTAAGAGGCTTGGGTAATTGTATAGAGATCCAGTACCCAATAGAGCATGATCTATTAGAGTTAACTAGGGGCCTCTATAAATATGAGGGAACTAAAGGCCCAAAAGTTGAGACTTCTTAGGTAGTCACCTCCTATTCTCCTCTCCTCTTCTCCTCCTCAAATAGTAGGCTTGGAGATTTGAGGAGCGTTGTTACAGTTCTACTGTGTGGATCACCTCTAGAGCGGAGGACGCTTGACCTCCTTCATTCACTCCTATAGATTTGTAAGGATTCAGGGATATACGATCTCCCTATGTAACACAACTATCTCACACGTGGTTTTCTTTGTCGTTTATTTTGCACACAAATCTTTGCACGATAACGAATATATTATTAGAAAATATTAGAGATTTTGTTTTCTGTTCTTCCGTTGCACATATAATCTCGTACCCTAGATTTCCCAACAAGATCATGAGCCAAAACTTTAAATTTATATTTAAAATAATATTTATGAATAAAATAAATAATATGAGGAGTATTTATCGATTCATGCACATTATTTTGGATATAAATTGATATGCATGAACTAGACTTATTATCCACTTTATTCATGAATAAAGTAGACATTATCCAAAATAATATGCATGAATATTGAATAAAGATGTATATCCAAAATTTATTTAAATCGATTCAGAAAATAAAATGACATGAGAATGCATGAACCTAAAATGGTACATAAACATAGTAGACAGCCAACCATACTATTGCCATTGAAGTTGCCAACCAACGAAGGTGCCAATGTATATATGTATATATGTATATATGTATATGTATATACATGTATATATGTATATATGTATATATACATATACATGTATATATACATATACATATGTATATATACATATCCAAGAAAGTCACCAATGTAACTCCCACCGTCGACTGGAGGCAGACGGGTGCCGTCACTGCTATCAAAGACCAAGGCAAATGCGGTGAGCTCAAAATATTTTATTTTTGTTGATGTGCTCGATCGAAATAAATGAAAATTTAGTATGAATTATTGCAGGAAGTTGCTGGGCCTTCTCGACAGTAGTTTCGGTGGAGGGAATAAACCAGATCAGAATCAGGAAGTTGCTGGGCCTTCGTCTTTGCCTATGACTGATGTGTTGTTAAATATTATGATTTTTTTCCCATATTTTGATTGAAGATTCCATACGATGATTTGGTTCCTGTGTTGAAATATACTATAAACCATAATATGCATATGGAAAGTGTGAAGAGATACCAATCCGGTCCACAATGAGATACCATCGCATGGAAAGTGTGAAGAAGCACAATCAAATTCATGAAATCCCATAAATGCATACCATTACTTTCCAAGAAGATTACCTCGCCCAATCCGGCATAACAAGTCTTCTTCTTCTTCTTCTTCTTCTTCTTCTTCTATGAGTATAAGGTATCTTTTAACACCCAAAAAATACATGGATTCACTATACATAGTCTTACAATCATTAAGTCACATTGTATGACCCATTTCACATTTATGATGTCCTCTCTCTCTCTCTCTCTCTCTCTCTCTCTCTCTCTCACTCACACACACACACACACACATTGGTCACACTTATATATATCCACCACAAAGACTGAGGGAAAATATTGTGTTCATCCTACGAAATAGTTTTTGCAAATCAAACGTAATTGACACAAATTTATGTAAAATAAATCGATTAGAATTATATTATATATCTTAGTAATCAGTGCACTATTACACAATTGCAGGTCTCATATTTAAGCCCATCCGAAAGCATCCGTAATAAATATAAATCAATTTCTTGAAGGAAAAAAAAAAGCAATCATAGTTTTGCTAGGGTTACTATTTTTAACTTCTGAGGTCGTCAATATCAGAAAATTTGATTAGCATGAAGTTTAACTATTTAAAGGTTTTGAAAGATAGGAGAAAAAAGCAATCTTTCACCAGTAATTTTGAAAGATTTACCGCAAAGAAGGAAAAGAAGTCCTCACTAAAGCGAATGATCAAAGCTTTTGCTCTCCCTCCTGTTATAGAAAGCATAGGATCGATGCACTACCCAACTTCAGTAAAGCAAGACAGTAAACTCCACGTCTTTGCATTCTGATTTATACCCAATTGATGGGTAGTTTGCTAAGGTTGATCGATGTGTAATGGTACACATGAACTCCAAAGCCTTGTAGTTTATGTGGAGGTATTGCAGTATCTGCTGAGAGAATGGGGTGTAAGAGCTAAATTATCTGCTGCTTTGCCTTGAATTCGATTAGAAGAGGAGGAAGGAGGAGCAGCTGCAGCTGCGGCTACTGCTCAATTCACGTAGTATTCCCACACCAATGGCTCCTCCACCCTGAACTGAATGCAGTCCTCCACTGTGGATGGCGCCCATGACGGATGCGAGCGGAAACCTTCGCTTACGTCAAGCGGGAGATCGGGCAGGTCGAAGAGCTTGTCGTCGCCGTCGCTCGATAGAGCTGCGGGGGCTGGAGATCGCGACGTCGGCATCTCGGCCTGCCTCCTGCCTGACTCCTCGCTGGCGCGTGTTGTTTCTCTGCGGTCGCCGAAGGTGGTGGCAGCAGCCAACGCAGCTGCCGCCTGGATGTGCTCGGGGGCGGCGGAGGCCGGCCGCGGTAGCTCATCGGCCAGTTCGGGGAAGTTGAGGCACACCGACTGGCCCTTGATGATCATCGCTGTTAGAGCTGACCTCAGGATATTTACCACAAGGTAATTTGGCAACACAATAAAGACAATAAAGCAGAAAGAATAAAAGCAATAAGAACACCAGAACACCATATATACGTGGTTCGGTCAATTGACCTACATCCACGGATGAAAGAGGAGCAAATTACTACTATAAAAGAGGGACACTTACAAATGCCTTAGGAAGATGTTCCAAAACACCTTCAGCTTACTAAACAAGGAAAGACCCAAACCATAAGCAGGTTTTCTTATGGTGCCTCTTGTGGTACTTCTTGTGGTGCTTCTTGTGGTGCCTCTTGTGGTGCCTCTTGTGGTGCATCTGACTTCAAAGCTCAGGCCCTTATTTATAGTTCCAAGACGAGACAATAAGTCTGATTTTCCCGATGTGGGACTATGGGACTTGTCAAACTAACAAATCTCCACCTTGGCATGTCCCAACAAAACTTGCTCCACCTTCTTCATAAAAGCCCCAACGAGCAATCACCAACCAAGTCCAAGCATTGCTTGAACTTGTAAACCAGAAGAGGCTTCGTAAACATATCAGTTGGATTGTCCTTTGTATGAATTTTCTGAACAAGGACCATTCCCTTAGCAATCAACCACTTAGCGGAATTATCACAAAAACTGCATCTGAATAGGAAGTAGGCTCACCAACTTCACTTGTTTCTTCTGCAACAGACAAAGCATATGCAACCAAATTTGCATACCTTTGTGGTGGTCGAATATCTCTCCGTGGTCTATTCTTGGCTATGGAATATTGCTCTTCCTCTGGATCAACTGCGTCAGTAGACTCGGGACCATCTACTGGCATTCTTTGAGTAGAAGAGTTCGACTGAAAAGAATCAGAACTACCCATCTCAAACTCCACCTACTTCTACGCACTATCATTTGTACAACTAGTAGATTCTTCTTTGGAAGATAACATAGACAATTCATCAAAAGTAACATCTCTACTGATTATAAATTTTGGGGATTTGGGATCAGAACACCATAATTTGTATCCTTTCACCCTAGAAGCATACCCAAGGAAAATGCACTTTTTAGCCCGAGGCTCTAATTTTCCTTCATTTACATGCATGTATGCTGGACACCCAAAAATTTTAAAATCAGAGTAATCAGTAGGAGTACCTGACCAAACTTTCTCCGGAGTTTTAAAGTCAAGTGCTGCAGAAGGAGCGCGGTTGACAACGTAACAGGCCATATTAATCGCCTCTGCCCAAAAGTCCTTTGTCAACCCTACATTTGAGATCATACACCTTGCTCTCTCCAAGAGTGTTCTGTTCATACGTTCGGCCACACCATTTTATTGAGGCGTCATCCTAACAGTGCGATGCCGAGCAATTCCTTCATTTTTGCAGAATTCTTTAAAGTCACCTTCACAAAATTTCATGCCATTATCTGTTCGGAGCCGCTTAATCCGTTTACTTGTTTGCTTCTCAATTAAAACTTTCCATTGTTTAAAGGTTAGAAAAACATCATTTTTATGCTTCAGAAAATAAACTCAAACTTTCCTGGAATAATCGTCAATGAAAGTCAACATATACCTAGCACCACCCTTAGACTGAACATGAGCTGGACCCCAAAGGTCTGAATGAATATAGTCAAGAGTATCTTTCGTTTTGTGAACTGCCGGAGAAGTGAAGCTGACTCTTTTCTGCTTCCCAAAAATGCAGTGTTCACAAAAATCAAGTGACCTAGTACTCTGTCCGCAAAGTAGACCCCTTTTGCTCAATATGCTCAAACCTTTTTCGCTCATATGACCCAAACACATATGCCATAATTTGGTAATGTCAGAATCAGACAATGATGATGACGAGACTGCAACCGAGCCTGTGACAGTAGTTCCCTGCAGAATATACAAGCTACCAGACCTACAAGCTTTCATAACAATAAGGGCACTTCTATAGACTTTCATAACTCCACCTTCAACTGTGTATTTATACCCAAGAGCCTCTAGGGTGCCTAAAGAGATGAGATTCTTTTTTAAATCATGAACATGTCTAACATTAGTGAGCGTTCTCACAATACCATCATGCATTTTAATTCGGATTGTGCCTCTACCAACAACATCACATGCGGCATTATTGCCCATCAAAACAATTCCACCATTACAAGATTCATATGTGGAAAACAAATCCCTATTGGGACACATGTGATAAGAACAACCCGAATCTAAAATCCATTCATTTTTAGATATCGCCTTGTCATCAATAGCAGAGAAAATATTTCCAACATTCTCATCAGGTGCTACACTAACTTCAGCGGATTCAATAGTTTTCTCAACAAATTTTTCCTTTTGCTTTAATTTATTTTTCAATTTAAATCAATCAGTCTTAATGTGCCCCATTTTATGACAATATCTGCATTCCAAATTTCTATGTCTGGTTTTAGATCTAGATTTAGATCTACTATTGTCAAATTCTCTTTTATCCATTCTCCCCCTGACAACCAGACCCTCGGCCTGATTCCCTCTACTTTCCCCAGTGATATTCTTATCTATCTGCTCCTTAAAATTCAGTGCAGATTTAATTTCTTGATACAAAACTGTTTCTTTTCCATAAATCAAAGTATCACGGAAATACTTAAAAGATTGGGGAAGAGAACACAAGAGTAACAAAGCCTTATCCTCATAATCAATTTTTACATCTATATTCTCCAAATCCATAACCAAAGAATCAAACTTATCAAGATGTGAGATTATAGATGTACCTTCAGTCATCCGAAGCATATATAGAGACTCTGCTTCAAGTAGAGACGATTCTCCACTATCCTCTTCATGTACAAGGCTTTAAGCTTGTCCCACATGCTCTTAGCCGTAGTCTCCGTAGCTACCTCCCGTAAAACCTCATCAGAGAGATTTAGAATGATGCTTGATCGGGCCTTCTTATCCATACCTGCAAGGTCTTCCTCTGACATATCATCTGGAATGTTCTCTGCTCCCTGTAGTACCAAATCAACTCCGTCTTGAACCAAAATGGCCTCGATCTTGAGTTGCCACAAGCCGAAGTTGACATTTCTATCGAATTTCTCGACAACGATCTTTGTTATTATCATCGTTGCCAAAAGATCCCGAAACCAGGCTCTGATACCAGTTTGTTAGAGTTGACCTCAGGATATTTACCACAAGGTAATTTGGCAACACAACAAAGACAATAAAGTGGAAAGAATAAAAGCAACAAGAACACCAGAACACCAGATATACGTGGTTCGGTCAATTGACCTATATCCACGGACGAAAGAGGAGCAAATTACTACTATAAAAGAGGGACACTTACAAATGTCTTAGGAAGATGTTCCTAGGCCATAAAACACCTTCAGCTTACTAAACAAGGAAAGACCGAAACCATAAGCAGGTTTTCTTATGATGCCTCTTGTGGTACTTCTTGTGGTGCTTCTTGTGGTGCCTCTTGTGGTGCATCTGACTTCAAAGCTCAGGCCCTTATTTATAGTTCCATGACGAGACAACAAGTCTGATTTTTCCGATGTGGAACTATGGGACTTGTCAAACTAACAATTGCCGCCACGTCGTGCGCCCTCGCGGCCATCTCCGGCGTCGGGAACGTCCCCAGCCAGATCCTCGACTTCTTCCTCGGCTCTCGGATCTCCGACACCCATTTCCCCCAGGAGCGCATGCGTACGCCTCGGTAGCCCGGGTGCTTTCCCTCCTTGCTCCTCTTGTTGGCCTTCTCACCGCCGCCTCTCTTGGGCCCACTAGTCCTCGTGTTACCTTCTTCCATGGTGGAAAAGACAGAGAAGCTTCTACGAGAGAGAGAACAAGAGAGAGAGAGAGAGAGAGATAAATCAGCGGGGAGAGAGAGGAAATCTAAGAGGCGAGAGGAGAGGAGTGGAAGTGCAGCATTACAACAGAGGAGTGGCTTGCTTCCCCTCCTCCTTGCTAAAGCGACACGGTGAGCTTCCTCAAAAGAGAGAGAGAGAGAGAGAGAGAGAGAGAGAGAGAGAGAGAGAGAGAGGCGGTAAAGATTGGGTTACCGATAGGAGGTGTGTTTTATGTGGCTTTTGATTCCCTTTAGCTGGTGTTAGTGCAAACAACTTTAAGTCGTGGCCTCGGGGCCGTCACGGCTTTGCTCGGGTTCGAATATGCTGGGATTTTCCCGGACAACCCTGGGGGCTACCGAGGTGATCACGCTTGGGTGGCCCGTGCCCCGCCGGGTTGCAGTTCTTTCCGAAAGGTGGGCTCGGCCCTCGGACGTTCAGAGGGGGCGCTCCGCCTTGGTACCTGCACACAGGTCGGGTCGGGGGTGTGCGGCCCGACCCCTCCGACGATCAAGTTAGCCAGACGTGGAAGGTTTTTTCCCCCCCTCTCCTCTGAGTGCGGGAGTTTTTTATAAGGAAGGTTACTATTGCCTGATGTACCCGCTTGCAGGGGGCAGGCTCGTACATCTGATAACGTCCGACACCTATTTTGGCGTGGCGTGAAGGGCTTGGCCTTTGCAGGATGTTAATGTGCCTCAGTCGGTGTTCTGATCTGCTCTGAGGTGCGTGACGTCGTCTGGAGGAGTTGACGCTGTCCTGAGGCTGATCGTCATTTTTACCCTCATCATATTCCCCCCCGGCAAGAAGCTATGCGTCGGTCATTGTAACGGGGGTCCGAGGCATGGCTTGTGCTTTCTGTATTCGTTCTTGTTGGGCGGTTGTTTGGTCCATGATCTGGGGTATGACTCAAGAGAGTAAGGCGGGCTGGGCATGCCGCGGTGGTCTCGAGTGACATGCAACCGAGGAGCACGTCTGAGGCGGGCAGGCCGTGCAGAGGAGGTGGTCTCGGGCGACATGTAGCCGAGGAGCACGTCTCAGGCAGACAGGCCGCGCATAGGAGGTGGTCTCGGGCGACATGCAGCCGAGGAGCACGTCTCAGGCAAGCAGGCCGCGCAGAGGAGGTGGTCTCGGGCGACAAGCTGCCGAGGAGCACGTCTCAGGCGGGCAGGCCGCGCAGAGGAGGTGGTCTCGGGCGACATGCAGCCGAGGCACATGCTCGGGCAAGCAAGCTGCGCCGAGATGGGGCTCGGGCTGCTTGGAGCTGTGGAGCAACTTTGTCCAGGAATGGAACGATGCCAGGGTGAAGGCTAACGAGTTTTTTCCCGCCGGCACAGAGATCGAAGGAATCAAGACTGCGGGACGGGGGGGGTAGGTCCGCTGGCTCTTCGAGAATGGGGAGGCTAGCGGTCCAGTGTCTGCGCCACGTGTTTAGCGGCTGCCACGTTAGGGCGCCTTTAAGGCGGAGTGCCGCTAGGTCTTCCTGACGCGACGTGCCTCAAGAGGGGAAGAGTCGTCGTTTTTGGCGGGATTTCGTCTATAAATGTCGCGCAGGTTACTTCCCGAGTGTCTTCTTACTTGCTTTTGTTCTGTTGCTCCTCTGGGTCCCATCGCTTCGTTTGCAGCGAGCGCTCCCCCTCACTCCTGAAGGTCAGTAAGGATGGTGTCCCCTTCTTCTCCTCCTATACCCTCTCCCTCTGCTTCGAGTGAAGTCGGAAAGAAAAGGGTGTCGCCAGGTCCTAGCTCGTCCTCCAACGAGAAGGCAGCCCGAGTCCTGGAAACCTTGATGTGGCCCCGCGATCTCGATTCTACTGTGAACGAGTCGTCGCTTAGTTACCTCCGGGGGCGTTACGACGTTCCGGAGGAGTTCGTTCTTCTCGCCCCTGAGCCCGATCAACGGGCGTATGATCCGATCCCTAAGGGGTTCGCCCTGACCCTTGATGCTTTCGAGGCCGGGCTACGCCTCCCTCTGCATCCCGTCATCTGTTCTTGCCTCTCGTGGTGGCGCATTTCCCCATCACAGATGGCACCGGACTCCTAGCGCTATCTGGTGGTTTTCTTGGGGGAGTGCCACTATGCTGGTATTGCCCCAACCCGA
The DNA here is from genome assembly GCF_036884655.1 of Musa acuminata AAA Group. NCBI lineage: Eukaryota > Viridiplantae > Streptophyta > Magnoliopsida > Zingiberales > Musaceae > Musa > Musa acuminata. The sequence continues at coordinate 26,713,922 of NC_088359.1, read as the reverse complement.
TCCCTCTTCCTTTCCTGTTTCCGTTTTTCCAAGGGGTCAGGGGGTTATTATTTGTCTGCCCGGTCGGGCTTCCGAGTGAGCGGGGCCCCTTCTAGTAACAAGGGTTGGAAGGGACGTTTCTTTTACGTCCGTCGTGCGGAGGGCTGGAGCTTCGGACTCTGTTGGACGGCGCGTGCGATCGACAATACCGCCCCAGTCTTGGGCGACGAAGAGCATCTGGGGCTCCAAAGGCTCAAAGAAATCCTTCCGGCCTCACGAGCTATTCAAAACATGACCGAGGAGTGGTTGATCGAGGCGGGTCTTAGCCCGACACCTCGAGGTACAAGTAGTTTTGGGGTTTTTCCTCGGCATATTGTTTAGAATGATTAACCTATGCCAGCGTTCCTGATGCAGAAATGGTGCGTCTCCAGGCCCTGCGTGGGGGGCAGACTCTGCCGACCCCCTCAACGCGTCTGCCAGCCGAGGCGGGGGTAGGCTCAAAGGAGGCGCCGGTGGACGTCGACGCGGCTCGGCCTTGGAAGAAGGCGAAGACTACCGAGGCGAAAGCTTCCGAGGTGACGGCGCGTCGGTCGGGGGAGGTCGCTACCGGACCGACCGACCGTGCGGGGAAGGGCCTCGGAGGGGGCGAAGCCGGCCCTAGTGAGGCGGGAGGGAAGGCGCCCCGGGAGCCTTCCATCCGTGAACTTTGCCACCTCCCGGGGGGAGGGGGCGAGCCTTACCAGACGCGGGTGATGGGGGACCTCCCGTAAGGCCAAACCTCCGACCCGCTAGTGGCTCGCTGGGGAGACCTCACCCGAGGGGACCGGGTGTGGGGTGATGGGGACTCCGCAGCCGCGTTCGTCCGCGGGGGGCTTCATCCCGACATAGCTCGGGACTTGTATACCCTGCCCTCTGAAGCCCTCCTTGGCAAAGCTGCCAAGTCGATGCTGTGGGTAAGCCATTGACCGACGGTTGTTTGTCCATGCCAAGATTGCGCCATCCTGACTCCTTTTTCTGCAGGGCCACCATTATGCTACGGCGTTGATGGACTGAGTACGCGATGCAGGTCGAGTTGTCAATATTTTGAGCGACCGTAACGCTGAGCTCAAAAGGCAGCTCGAGAAAGCTCGGGCTGAGGCGGTCCCCGAAGCAGTGGAGGTGGCCAAGCGGCGCGCTTCGGATCTAGAGGCGGAGGCGGCACGCCTCAGATTTGAGCTTAAAGTGGCCGAGGAGAGGGAGAAGGAGACGCAAACGCAACTGAGGGCATTTGTGGCCGAGGCCCGCACAGCGAGGGGGGAATCGGTCGAACTGATCCGAAGGTTAGAGGAGGCCCGCGCCGAGACGCGGGAGGTCTCCATAGCCCTTGCGGAAGAGGTTCGTTAGAGGCCGGGGAAAGACAAGAAACTGATCGAGGATTATAAGGCATCCGAGGGGTTCGAACAGGGACTGATCCGGATAGGGCAAGTCTCCTATGAGTATGGCTACCGGATCGCCCTATCCCGTGTTCGTGCATGCCCCCCCAGCTCTGAAGTAGAGGCGGACCCTTTCACCTCCCATCCGGAGGATCTAGAGGTGGATATGCCCGAAGACGTCCCCTTCGATGATCAACTGGGGATTTCGAAGGAACAAGGGGGGACGTAAAGGGGTCAGTCGGTTCTGTATGTCCGAGTCGAGTCATGTACTTCCAATTTTTCTATAATAAAAAGAACTTTTCCCCATACTTATGCATAACTGCCAACCCTCATTTCTTCACACGAAAAATCTCTTGAGATTTTGCATGTTCCACGTTCTCGGCAAGTGGTCGCCCTCTATTGTTGCGAGTCGGTACGTGCCGGTCCTAACAACGTCGACCACCCAATAAGGTCCTTCCCAATTAGGAGTCAGCTTGCCGCGCGTTCGGGTTGGGTTGCTGACCTCGGCCTTGCGTAGGACTAAGTCGCCTAACTTGATCGGTCGAGGTCGGACCCTCTGGTTGTAAACTCTGGCCACGGCCCTCTTATAAGAGAGGTCCTTTAGGTGCACGTCAGCGCGTCGTTCCTCGAGCAGGTCGAGGCCGGCTTGTAGTCCGAGGGTCGATACATTGGCATCGTGCTTCTCAGTCCGCAAAGTGGGAAAAACCACTTCGGGGGGCAAGACGGCCTCGGTCCTGAATGAGAGGCTGTAAGGAGATTCTCCGGTCGTAGTTTTTGGGGTGGTTCGCAGGGACCAAAGGGTGCTTGGGAGCTCATCCACCCAGTCCGATTGGGCCACGGTCACTCTCCTTCTAAGCCCGTCTAAAATGGATTGATTGGTCACCTCAGTTAGCCCGTTCGTCTAGGGGTGGGCCACCGAGCTGAACTTCAGCTAAATCCCGTAGTTCGCGTAGAACTCCCTGAACCGCGTGCTGGCGAATTGGGAGCCGTTGTCCGTGATGATGGCTCGGGACAAGCCGAACCGAGTCACGATATTTTTCCAGACGAACTTCTCTACTTGTCGTTCTGTGATCGTTGCCAGTGGTTCAGCCTCGACCCATTTGGTGAAGTAATCTACCCCCACAACGATGTACCTCCGTTGTCCCGAGGCAGGTGGGAAAGGGCCGAGGAGGTCCAGACCCCATTGTTCGAATGACCACGCACAGTCAATGTGGGTGAGCGGGACCGCGGGCTGCCGGGGCGTTCGGGCATGCTTCTGGCACGGGCCGCACCGCTGTACGTAAGACTTTGCGTCTCGAGACATGGTGGGCCAATAGTATCCTTGCCGAAGGATCTTGCAAGCCAAGGTCCGTCCGACGATATGCTCCCCGCAAATCCCTTCGTGGACCTCGGCCAGGATCGTCTGGGCCTCTTCAGGCTCGAGGCACCGCAACAGGGGGTGTGAGAAGGACCGCTTGTAGAGTTGTCCATTCACTTTGGAGTACCAAGCCTGCGTTCGACGGATCCGCTGAGCAGCAGTCTGGTCGGCGGGAAGGGTTCCGTCGCGCTTGAAAAGCAACATCTCTTGTACCCATGTGGAGCGCGAGTTGGCTGAGGATACAGCGGAAATTGAGACGGCGCGAAAGGGGAGCCTTTCGACCTCGGTTTGGGCTCCGGAGTCCGACTTCGAGGCCATCTTAGCCAGCTCGTCGGCTCGCTCGTTTTGGCTTCTCAGCACCCTGGATATCATGAAGCGGGAGAAGTCGGAGGCTAGGCTTCTTACCTCCGCCAGGTACTTCACCATGGTGGGTTCCCTGGCTTCGTATCAGCCGTCGAGTTGCTCGGCTACCAACTGCGAATCGGTGAGGACGTGGATGGCGTCCACCTGCATCTCGCGGGACAGTCTGAGCCCTGCCAAGAGTGCTTCATTTTCGGCCTCGTTGTTGGTTGCTCGGAACCCGAGGCGGAGGGAGCGCTCGAACGAACGCCCGTCGGGGGCCGACAGCACTAGTCCCATGCCAGCACCGCCTGAAGTGGACGAGCCATCTACGCGCATGACCCATGCCTCCCCAGGCTGGGTGGGAGACTCGTTGTCTGTTTGAATGAGCTCTGAGATGAAATCGTCTACGGACTGGGCTTTGACAGATGTTCGGGGCACGAAGTGTATGTCGAACTCCCCTAGCTCTACCGACCACTTGAGGAGCCGACCTGCAACATCGAATTTAGATAAAACTTGCTTGAGTGGTTAGTTGGTGATTACCTCGATTGGGTGGGCTTGGAAGTAAGGGCGTAGCTTCCGGGCTGTTAGTACGAGCGCTAGTGCCAGTTTCTCGATCGGAGGATAGCGCTCCTCCGGTCCGCTGAGGACGTGGCCAGTGTAGTAAATCGGTAGCTGATCTCCAGCGACATCCTTGATCAGGACAGAACTTACTGCATGTCGAGAGGCAGCTAGGTAGACACCCAGCTTCTCCCGAGGGGATACTGAGGCGAGACGAGGGAGTGACGCCAAGTGCTCCTTTAAGTGGGCGAAAGCCTCCTCACATTCTGCTGTCCATTCAAAGTCTTTGGGGTTCTTCAGAGCCCGGAAGAAGGGGAGGCACCGGTCGCCTAATCGGGATAGGAACCTTGACAGGGAGGCGAGCCTCCTGTTCAGGCACTGCACCTCTCGGACCGTCTGGGGGGCTTGCATGTCGATGATCGCCCTTACCTTCTCGGGGTTTACGTCGATTCCCCTTTCATGCACAATGAAACCGAGGAATTTTCCCGTGGTTACACCAAAAGCGCATTTGGCGGGGTTGAGGCGCAGTTTGTACCTTCGCAGTGTGACGAAGGTCTCGACCAAGTCGGACAGGTGAGTCGCAATCGTGCGACTTTTGACAATCATATCATCGACATAGACCTCCATGTTTCTCCCTATCTGGTGAGCAAACATTTTGTTCACGGTCCTTTGATATGTAGCCTCGGCGTTCTTAAGTCCGAACGGCATGACCTTGTAGAAGTATATCCCTCGGTCAGTGAGGAATGCGGTGTGCTGTTGATCCTCGGGGTCGGTGGCGACCCTCGGTGCGCGAATTTCAGCCGCGAATGGAGTCGAAAGTTCATGGGTATCGGCTGGTCCCGTATTTCAGCCGCGAATGGCGACCCTCGGTGCGCGTTATTCCCTAGCCCTTCCCTCGAGCTGCGAACCTCCTTCTGTACTTCTTCTAGTCGTCGACCGAGAAGGCGCAGTTCGGCCCAGAAGGAGTCCGTTGAGCCCGAAGATTGCATTTCATGCTCGAGTCGGTCGACGGGTTTTTCCCCTGCTTGACCTTCAAGGGGAAGTGCCCGGATCAGGGGTGAGCTAGGGGGCGCCGAAGTGGTCACGTGAGCAGGCGCGGATGACTCCAATCGGCTCGTAGGTTGTGCCGCCGACGGGTTTGGCGATGAGTGGGACGGCCGCCCGCACCATTTCCGTCAGAGTTCGGATCTGGTGTGCGAGGTCTTGAAAAGCCTCACTCGACACGGGCGAAGGGACGCCGGGGGCGCCTTCGGGGGGAAGGAGACCAGGGTCATTGAACAGACGCCAGTAGCGCTCCGGGGTCATGGCGGGGGGATCGTTCTGAAGATCGTCGCGCGGGGGAGGCTCACCCGGGGCTACGACCGGGTGCGACCCCTTGGCCGGGAGCTCGTCTGAGGCGATCGGGTGATCTCTAGACATTCGGGCCCTCCTTTTAGTGCCAATCTGTTAGTGCAAACAACTTTAAGTCGTGGCCTCGGGGCCGTCACGGCTTTGCTCGGGTCCGAATATGCTGGGATCTTCCCGGACGACCCTGGGGGCTGCCGAGGTGATCGCGCTTGGGTGGCCCGTGCCCCGCCGGGTTGCAGTTCTTTCCGAAAGGTGGGCTCGGCCCTCTGACGTTCAGAGGGGGCGCTCCGCCTTGGTACCTGCACACAGGTCGGGTCGGGGGTGTGCGGCCCGACCCCTCCGACGATCAAGTTAGCCAGATGTGGAAGGTTTTTCCCCCCCCTCTCCTCTGAGTGCGGGGGTTCTTTTTAAGGAAGGTTACTGTTGCCTGATGTGCCCGCTTGCAGGGGGCAGGCTCGTACATATGATAACGTCCGACACCTATTTTGGCGTGGCGTGAAGGGCTTAGCCTTTGCAAGATGTTAATGTGCCTCGGTCGGTGTTCTGATTTGCTCTGAGGTGCGTGACGTCGTCTGGAGGAGTTGACGCTGTCCTAAGACTGATCACCATTTTTACCCTCATCAGCTGTGATGCCATTAAGCTTCTAACGTAGAAGTCATTGCATGTTCCCCACCACAGCGGTAGCGAAGGAAATAAAGGCGACGGGCATCAATCATCAGTCACTCTACCAACCTCGGTCGCCCAGCGTTATCCTCCTCCTCCTCCGCATCCTCCTCACAACAACAACGTGACCACGCTTTACAGTACCACCAACTTGTCTCTTTGTCAACATGCCCAACGGAGAGTAGATTCTTCTCTCCACTCTGAGGACTACTGCTATCATTTTTGCCGAACACACGTCCATCTTCTTTTACAAAGACAAGATTTGATTAGATCTGTCAGAGCGTGCAAGCATTTTTAATTTTCCTTAAATCAAAATAAGTTATTCAGAGGGCAAGTAATATATATTTAATATTTTTTTATTTTATTAAAAAATTTAAATAAATATATTATTTATGATTAATTAGTGTGATTAATTTACCAAGAAGCAATGATGATAGACAAATCAGTCAGTCCATCTTCTTTTACAAAGAGAGAAGTAATTTTTTAGTGTTTTAATCGAAATAAGTTATTCGGAGGGTAAAAAAAAAAAAAAGATATTTAGAAATTAAAACTATTATCATCCAAAATTTACATGAGATGATATAAAATGACTAATCTATTAAGAAACAATGATAGAGACGTGATGATGGGCATTATAGGTAGATTAATCTTGTCGTTCATCATCCAAACTAGCTTGTTGTTGTGCAAGGGACGTTTAACCTCAGGTCCTTGTTGATAACAAGGCCTTGAATGGTCCCCCAACTGTGCTTATTCTACAGGAAGATGACGAGGAGTGAATTATGATGGTACGGAGTAGAATAAACATGCACAGTCTAGTCGTTTTTGGAGATGAAGAGCAAGACAAAAGCATTGACTTGAATGTTGATCCCCCCTTGACAGCAACACAAGACCTACTTCTCATGTTTAGTGTAGTACGAACAGATCAACTAGGTTCAGTTCCAACGCTTGGTTTTACTGAAAACATTCTTTATTGTTGTACTATGATTCGACCGGATAAGATAATAATAGTGTCATCTATGTTCATGTTCAAAATAGTAGTGATATTTAGATGTTCGTATACGTCTGGGATTATATTGGGGTGTTATAATAGCTTCGATAGATTTAGAGTATTTAGAGTGTGGTTATGGTTATTCTCCATAACTATCCCAAAGATTTGTGCCCTTAATTTTGAGCTTCAGTTTATTCTTCCTGCTTATTAATACAATTTCACTTCAATTTGAAAGAATTTTAGTATCTCTTCTGTATCACTAAACACATCATATGGCCTATAAATTAGAAGAAAAATAAATCTCTATACTCCCCTTAGAAAATATGTCAAATGATAATACAAGGATACAATATGTTTATCACATATTATCATGATATTAAATTATTATTGAGCATAACCAAGTCTACAAAATGAAGATAGTGTGAAGAAATATAAAATAGTAAAATAGCTTATATCTTCTAATTACTCTACAGTAATTTAACATGTTAATTAAAGTGGCTATTGATCGCTAACAAATGGTATTTTATACGAAGAAATTTGGATGCAAATTCCTTTTTTTCAATCTTTTTTTTTTGAAACAATGTAATTTCTGAAAAAAAGGCTTTCCATAAGATGAATTTTTAAACATAGAAAATTATTTTGATATTATATTTAGTTATTAGAATAATATTTTAAAGAGAGAAAAATATATCATGTTTTCTCTTTGGCTGAAAATCTTTTTTTCTTTATAATTTACATATATATATTTTTTCTCTTTCCTGTATATATAAGGGAGATGTGCTTCAATCACCAAATTTCACATTTATGTATGACCCATTTGTTTCTACAGGGCAACTTGTTCTCTTCTTCTTCTTCTTCTTCTTCTTCTTCTTCTTCTATGAGTATAAGGTATCTTTTAACACCCAAAAAATACATGGATTCACTATACATAGTCTTACCATCATTAAGTCACATTGTCTTACATCTATATTCTTCCTGATGTCCTCTTCCTCTCTCTCTCTCTCTCTCTCTCTCTCTCTCACTCACACACATTGGTCACACTTGTATATATCCACCACAAAGACTGAGGGAAAATATTGTGTTCATCCTACGAAATAGTTTTTGCAAATCAAACGTAATTGACACAAATTTATGTAAAATAAATCGATTAGAATTATATTATATATCTTAGAAATCAGTGCACTATTACACAATTGCAGGTCTCATATTTAAGCCCATCCGAAAGCATCCGTAATAAATATAAATCAATTTCTTGAAGGAAAAAAAAAAAGCAATCATAGTTTTGCTAGGGTTACTATCTCCATATTTAAGCTCAGCACACCACGTTGTTGCATTAGGTTTCATCTTTTCTCGATCTTTTCCTTTTTCACCAAAGAGCTACCTAAATTTGTTTGAGATGCTTACTGTTCTCTTTTTCTCTCACCATATTGCACGCATGATACCTTTCCATAGTGGTGAAAGATGAGATGAGTGCCTCTCCAAAGAGTAAGAAGGTGTGCATGGATACACAGTGAAAGGAAAACCTCAGATTTCTGAACCTTGATGCATAGAAAGAATGTTGGGGATGGAGGAGCAAGGAAGAAACAGAATACTACGATACGAGTAAAAAGAATCCTTTCGACTCAAGAAAACTGATGTAGTATTAAAAACAGGAGGAACACTTACAAGACTCTTTATCTTCCTCTCCTCAATCTCAATGTCTTGCTAGATGAACTACGGTCCTATTTATAGGACCTAATGACAACCACCCTATAACTACTAGATCATAAGGTAGTTATTGAAACTACTAGATCATGATCAAGTGGTTATTGAAATCATCATGTAACCACTAGATCATGATAATAATCTAGATAACTATGAATCATATCTCAACAAAAAAAACCCTTCAACATTAACTATAGACGTGTTTGCTTTGCTGCTTACTTTTGGACATACTAAAAATCCTATCAGGTGCTGATTCCTTTCATGATATGGATTCTTGTCAGAAAGGTAAGGGATACATTAACTACAAACAAAAAACACAAACTGTGTTTTGCTTTTGCATTAAATGAAGCTTCTTCTACATTTAGAGATGAGGGATGAGTTTGCTTTACTGCTCACTTCTGTGCATACCAAATTGGACCTGTCTGAGAGATGATGAAGCCCCATCCAAACAATAAGAGATAAATCCATATGCAATGAAAGGAACAACTCACAACCCAGCATAGCTGGAAACAAGAAACACAATATCTGTGGATATATTGCATTAAATGGAACTGCTTCCACATGAGAGAAAAGCTGCAACCTGCCATGCAAAATACTTGTGGTATTCATGTGATCCACATTTCATCATTGGCCAACATGATACTATGACATTCCTATCGAGTTTCGGGGTGAGGGTCGATTGCTTTCTCATGTTGAACATTGAAAACCAAATGAAAAGGGCACTCGAGTTTATTGGCTTACATGAGCTTCATCTATACATTTGAGACATGCATTATATGAAGCTTTGAATGTAAATGATCGAAGAGCCATTGGTGTGAAATGTTTCAAATGTCTTCAATGGGAGCAATCCTTTAATTCAGAACATAGAACACTGAATGAATAAAAAGTGCATTAGAAATTAGGGATTCTATAATTGTCAATCTTATTGAAGATGATACATGGAAAAAAAAAACAATTATAATCTTTCTTGGTAGATTGGTTTCCATATTAAACTCTCAGTATCAACATAATACATACATTAAATGATTCTCGAATTCATTTTAATAAGATTTTTTTGTTATATCTCGAGGCTTTAGTATTGATATGGGGAACTAATAGGCTATCGATACCTCAATAATATTTGATGACACCTTGATGACTTATGTCTTAATATCACGATATTAAGACATTTGAATCGATAGAGAAACCATTATGATTGTAACATGTTTGAATTTGATACACAATTAAACATACAGTAATGATCTAATCATATCTATTTCGATTCGATATTTTACTATATCCTTCAAACCCTATTATTGGCTCGTGAGTGTTAGAGGAATCTTTTCGAGTACACTTCTAACGCAATATCGTTCTTAATTAGTTAGAATAGGTAACGATCGAATCCATTCATCTTCTGGACAATCAAATGAATTCAGACATGGAATCTATTCACATTTACTTGATGGATTAAGATACTCATTAATGGATTCGTAGTGAATATAATAAATATAAAAAAATAAATACTTGAGTCAAAATTGAAATATATTTGAAAATAAATAGAATGAAATTCATATAAAGGTAATTTTCTTTTTAAAAAAATCTTTCTTTTTGAGTTTTTTTTTTCAAAATGTATTTCTGTTTTTATTTTTTTTAAATGGTGTCACTTATTTTTATTTTTTTCATAAATTCCCCTCGCAAGCATTCATAGCTTTATCGCCTTCGCCCCATCATGAGGCCCCACCCCAAGGCCCCACCGTCCTCTGCCACGTCGACCGCCAAACCCTCCCCCACCCCTCCCTTCTTGCTCATGTGCCTACCGTCCAATCCCTTACCTAAGCGAGCAACACCTTTGAGTTCACCACCTGAGCCAACAACATCGTCCAATTCCTCGTGCTCTTCTATTGCGATCATCGATCTTAATAGAGGAAAAGGAGGCAGCCACGGTGGAGCTTCCCTTCCCTTCCCTCCTCCCCTAGATGGCCCATCGACTAGTCCCTCGCCCGAGCGGATGGCATCGTCGAGTTCCTTCGTACATAATAGTAGATCTCGACCTACTTAAGTCTGATTAAAATATTAATTAGTGTTTAAATCACGCTTGAAATGAGCTTCCAAAAATGAGTACAGCAACGTGTATCGATACCCTATCCATTGTCATTCCGGATCGAAGCCTATAAATTGATCGATCCTAACGATACAACCTGTGCATGCCTTACTTGATCTGTATCTATCTATCTATCTATCTGCAATCGTCGCTTCTTCTTCCCACGTCGCACCGCTTCCGCTCGTCGTCTCTTCCCAAGAGGCGCCGCGGAGTTGCACCCCCTTGGAACCCTACAAATTGCCACCTCCTCCCAATCCATGACTAACCTCTCTCCTTCTTCGGCAACCAATGGCTGTTCTCTCCGTCCGAGACGTTCTCGCCTTCCACAAGCTGGACCGCGGGATGTACGACAAGCTCGTCGCCCTCGGCACCACCCCCGAAGTCTCCCGCAACGTCGTCGCCCTCTTCATGTGGCTGGAGCTCATCGGCGTCGACGTCATCGTCTACATCCGCAGCAACCCCGACCACTACATCCTCCTCCGCCTGGCCGCCGAGGCGGAGTCCATCCTCGACTGCATCCGCCATGACACCCCGCCCAGCGACGGCGCCGACTCCAGCTTGGCCATCCCCCTCACCGCCTCCCTTGTCAACGAGCCCCTCAACCTGCGCTTCTTCTACTGCCACCGCGACGTGGCGGTGCGCGGGATCACCCAGATCCTCGACGGCGTCGGCACGCTCATCTTCGACGACTACTTGCACGCCCTGCTCGCCGAGTACGAGGCCGAAGCGCAGGCGGCGGAGGCCGATGCCCGAGGCCGCGCCAAGGCCGTGTTCCCGATGCTGCCACGGGAGCTGGCCCGGCCGTACCTCCCCCGCGTTTCGCCCACCCCGGAGGACAGCCGGTCCATGTTCATCACGTTCTCCAAGGGCTTCCCTCTGAATCGGGAAGACATAGTCGAATACTTCACGGAGTACTCCCCGATCCTTCTCCTCACCCTGCATGGCACGTTCTGACTTGCTTCTCTTGGGCGTGCAGGAAATGGGGGGACTGTGTCGAAAGGGTGATGATGGAGAAGACGACGACGTCGGCGGCGATGCCCACGTACGGGAGGATCGTGTTCACCAGCGAGTCGTTCATCGGTCTGGTGCTCAACGGGAAGCAGCTGGTTAAGTTCACGATCAAGGGAAGGCAGCTGTGGGCTCGCAAGTACGAGCAAAGAAAGAACCCAATATAAGATCTCACCATCTACGTAGTGTATCGCATGTAATGGATTACTACTGTAATTAAAAGACTTTGTCTTTGTCATGCTTTTACGTGGACTTGTTCTGATGTTGTGGTTCATAGTGTCATAAATTACTCCTTTAATATATTTATTTTAATCGTATAATCTATATATTATAATGTATTTATTATGATACATTTATCTCATTATAGATTAAATTCGGCAAATAAGATCTCAATCACTATCATCAGAATGTGAGAGTCGGACGAATCGCAAATCGAAAGTCAAGTCCAAAGCCCAAAAGGGGAAGACGTTCGGTTCTGCTGCATCTCCGGTTCGGTTTGTTTTTGGAAGCGGCGGATTTAATTGGTTGTATTCCTGAAATTTTGGAAACCAAACCCTTTTCGGGTTCAATTTCGGTTCGTTGAACCAGGAGATCGAACCGAACCAATTGCATGGTTGGATTGGTTTAGCCAATTCGGATAAACCCGTACATTTCAAAAGCCATAACACATCACTTTCCGCATGGTTGATCCATCGTCATATTCATCTCGTTGATAAATCGAACCGAACCGATAAGTGGACCGAACCGAACACTCCCCACCGTCCTTTCCTCGGTATCCAGCGTCCCTGGAAGCCAACCCTCTTTGAATAACGACCCCGAGAGAGAGAGAGAGAGAGAGAGAGAGAGAGAGCAATGGCGGATGGGGGAGGAGAGGTAAGGGTGCAGAACGTGTGGGTGATGCGGCACGGGGACCGGATCGACGACCAGGAGCCGCTGTGGGTGGCACACGCCAAGCGGCCATGGGACCCGCCGCTCGCCGAGGGGGGCCTGATCCGGGCGTGGACCGCCGGGAAGCGGCTGCGCGGCGCCGGCGTCCCCATCCACCGCGTCGTCGTGTCCCCCTTCCTCCGGTGCCTGCAGACCGCCGCCGAGGTCATCCGCGCCCTCTGTTGCGTCGTCGACGACGATAGTCGCCTCCTCGCCATGGAGACCAGCCAGGACGCCGTCCTCGATCCCTCTCGTGTTAAGGTTTCCCACCACATCATTTTCTTTCTGTTTCTTGTCTTGGGTTGTTTGTAATTGTATCGTTGAAATGAGGAAAGCATTAGAAGAATAGAAGGCTGATTGAAAAACGTACTTTTGTGACAAAGCATCATTTTCTTCTCGGAGGTGAAAGATATAATTCAAACATGCACTCATAAATTTAACAAAGAATGCAATCCATTCCGGCCATGTAAGATTCTTAAGATTTTGTTTGCAGACCAAGATGCAGATTTAGTATTGAAAATATTCTAATGATAGAGTAGTGGTTTTGCGTCACCCCATTTTTTTTATCATTTGAATTAATATGTGAGCCAGTTTAGAATATTTGGAATTGGATTTTGAAGTGTTTTGTTAGGAATAAAATGTAACACTGCATATCTAAATAAATTTTGTTAGAACTAAACACATGTTAATGTCTTGTATAAATAGTATAGAAACAGCTTGTCACCAAGAAAGGTGTACTGCAGTAGTTAATCTATGGGTGTCATTGTAACTTGAATATCCACTTATTTTATGGTTAACGTGTGATGCAGGATGATTAGAGATGTTTTTTCTTTTTTTCCAACTTGAATAGTTAGGGTCTTTTAGATTCATAAATAGCCTAGAATCATTGCCAAACAGCTGGAACTTAGATTCATAAATTATTTTTTCCCATATTGTGAAGTGTCCTTGGGCCATTCAAAGGTCATCTTTCCCATATCCGTGGTCTTAGTCATCTTAAGAGTGATGCTTAGCTTATTTGGCCTACTATTACCCATATTGGTAGTCTTAGGTCAACTTTAGCTTATTTGAGTCTTAGAAAATGATAATTCTACAGAAAAAGTTGCTTTTTCACTTCATTCCTTTTAAATTCGAGCCAGATTAGATTGAGGTTCTCAAAAGATGCTTGCAACCTTGAGCTACTTCACAATTGAACTCATAAGCAAATTGATTTCTCATATTGGATGGCCTAAATTTCTTCATAAACGCAATCAAGATTGAATACATAAATTTTAAATTTTTAAAAAAATTCTACCTAAAACCTTGTTTAAGGTTTTATCATTGTGATATCTGTTAGAAACTGGTTCAATAGATTGGGATTTTCATCTTATCTTCTCAGGAAGATTAGGAAATGCAAATGAAGTTTTTAGAAGTTATTTCCTTTTCTGGTTTGCTTTTCATAGTGGTTCATGAAATTATGGTTTTCTATCATATCATACTAGAAATGGAAAAAAAAATTGAATTTCCTTTTTTACTATTTTGCAGGTATTAGATTTTTATTTTATTTTGAGAATTTTTTTCTCCTTTAGAGTTTTGTCTTAGTATGTTGGTGTCCCTTTAACTTTTCCTTTTATAACTTTTGCAACATTCTTGAATCATGTCCTTGCTGCAGTCTTTACTCTCACCAAGACATCTATGATGATAACATTGCAAATTCAACCTATGTGAAAATTAAAAAAAATTAGTTTTATTTTATATATTTTTTGCAACGGGTAAGTGTTGAAGATGAGATTCAAGCCCAGTCAAAATCTTTATTAGTTGATCTTTCTATAATGTAGCAAACCAACAACGAAGCGACTAAGATTTATTGTTATGTTATATGTTAATCCATAATCAAGAATTGCTTCTAGTCACTTAACCTATGCTGTTCTATCACTTCTTATGAACAATATCATCCAACCAGGTCTTTTGAGAATCGATGAAAAATTTGGAATTGATCTGAAGAAAGCAAATTTGTAGGTTCATCTATCTGTAGCATGCTTTAATGCCTACAGCAACAACAAGAAGCTGTAACTTTTTGTGATCATTTACATGATTTTTTTCCACCATCGAGTTCTTTGTAATGCAATATTTCTATTTCACTTAAGAGCATCCAAATATTCTTTTATTTTTTTCTGCATGTTTTAATGCCTTTATTACATAATTCAAATGTAGTTACAAGGATAGGCATTTCACATCATCAAGTTATTGTCGACAGCTTTAACTGGAAAGTTAACTCAGTTTGGATTTTCCATGAGTAATTGGACACTCCAATCATCACTGCAGCACATGGAAGCCCCTGGGAGATGAAACTTAAGTTAATGGAACTCATGCTCAAGGACAGCATTGACAAAGAAGGGCAATATTCACAAAAAATGTTCTAGTTGGTACTATTAGAACATAGGCTATCTAAACTTCAGAGTCAAAGAAATCAAATCTGATTTGTTACCAACTTTTGTGATCTAATTTCATCTTTACTCACAAAAGAAGCCAAGTAATGGTACAAAAAATATTACAAAAAAGATTGTATGAAAAAAGAAGCCATTTTCTCTCTTCCCCTCTTTATCAGTTAATTCCCCTCTCGATGTTTCTCTACATTTATCTCATTCTTCTTTCTTTCTGTAATACTTTTTCATGCCATTACTTGGCTTCTTTTGAGAGCATAACATATATCTTTCCACGTGCTATTGTATGTTAAGTTGTCAAAAAATTAGCCTTCTGTATTTGTTTTGTATTGTTCCTCATCTGAGAGCTTGTTTTAACTTGAACTGTTGTTTGTCCTTTCCGCAGGTTTCGATTGAGTATGGATTATCTGAGATGCTAAACTCAGAAGCAATAGGTAGTACCGTGGCTCCAAAAGATAAAAAATGGTTTCCTCATATCTCTGATCTTGGAGCTTTGTTGCCATCTGGAACGTTGGATCAGTCTGCAGAGAGTGTTTATAAAGAGGTTTATCTTGATACATTTTTTAATTGCTCGTTCAGAATGTTCTGTTCCTGCATATACCTATTAGATTTTGGGATACTTGCAGCTGTAAGATTTTGCTTTTCTCTCTCTCATAAAATGAATTAATTATTTTTGTATTTTCTGAAGTTGCCTCATTGGGAGGAATCTGTGCTTGAAGCAAGAAAAAGATATGTGAGTGTTATTCGTGCTCTTGCTGACAAATATCCCAATGAAAACTTGCTGCTAGTCTCACATGGTTAGTGCATGTTTCCAAACATATATTATATATTCATCCATTATCACTTAAATATAAACTCATCGTTATTTCTCTCATATAATCTGTAAATATTTAGTGATGTGAAATTGCTGGATATTGTTCAGCCTACAAGTAAAAATTTACTCCTGAAATTAAATTTCGTTGTCATGGATAAATTCAATTTGCTATATGATTTTCTCATTGTCATATGTTTGTGGCAGCATGTGAAAAAAATGGAAGTTTGGTGTCATCTTTCTGCATCACTTAGGGTTTGACAACGCCATTGTCATTGCCTTGTTGCCCTTGATTCATCTTAGTCTTTGTACATGAGGAGAAAATTAGTTTTTGTTTTCTTTTTAGTTTTTACCTCCATAGGGTATGTTTTTGAGATGTCTGGCGTCACATCCAAAAATCATGCCCATACGATCAGATCCGGTTGTCGACCAATTATACTGCTTTTTTCTTGTGTGCAGGTGAGGCTATTGGTGCTTCTATCACTTCAGCTCTGGAGGATTCTATGGTTTTTGATGTAGAATACTGTGCAAGCTGTCACTTGCAAAGAAAAATATTATCAAACCCTTCACAGTCCTTCAATACTGAAGATTTTAAGGTCGTCACAGAGAGCGGCCAAACAGGTATAGCTTATGGTAGTACCTCCTAATTTTTCACAATATGAAACTGAAGCATTTGACAAGCTTCTATCAGATTTTGATCTCATTTCAAATAGTTCTGGTTTTCTGAAGACCTTTTTAGCACCAAAACATATTTGTTATTGTTGCTGCTGTTAAACACATGAAATGCTTTATTTTTGTGTCGTTGATTCTTTTGCCATGGTTGCAGTTTTATCTATGCTGAACCTTTTTATGGATATAAAATATATAATGATGGATCTAGAAAAGTCTCTATATCTTGTTAGCTGGAGTTCACTAGTCATTCATACTGGTAAAGCATAAAATCAAAAGAAATGCCTGCACAAAGATCTTGTGCCTTTTGGTCACATGTAAATCATTGGCAGAATGATTGTTGTGTTGTTGCCATAAATCATTATTACTGTGTATGCCAGATTAAAACTTATCTTCCTTCTTTGGTTTCTCTTACTATGTTTTCTCTGTTTATCGATTATCATTAATCTACATGAGAATTTGTAGTTTTAACTATGAAGTCACCTCTTCCTCTTTATAAGTCTAACATGTTATTTTAATTATGAGAATTTGTCATTTTTACTGTTTTGTGGATTATGAATCTAAATCATAGTTGTTATTAAATCCAGATTGGACCAACTGATCCAATTGAAAAAAGAAATTGGGACCAAACCTTTAATTGGATCATTTTTATTTATACTGACATTAATATCCTTCAATGTAAATATATATTTACTTTTAAAAGTATTTTTTGACATTAATATGCTCTTCATTTCACCATTCATTTGCCTCTTTTATCATCATTCTTTTTCTTTTCATAATCATTTTTCTCACAGTCATTCTTATTTTCTTTGGTTATCAACTCACCTCATGTGTTTACTGGTTTATTTATCTGTCAACCAACATATTGTAGCTTAGATTTTTTTTTAATCTTTTGATCATCAAATTCTATGAATTTGTTATATAACGAAGAGGTATTTCGCAACTATATTTTTGTTGTGATTTTAATATATTTTTTACTATTCAAATAAAAATTTCTCATTGTTGTATATAATATCTAAGTGTAATTTATTTATTATCGTCCATTCAATAAATTTGGTTTAACCATTAGTAATTGTGGTGACTATTGTTCCCTGAAGTTAAATTTTGGAGGATAAATACACACATTACTAATTTAAAAGTAATGCATATGTAATTATTTTGCAAGGCACTAATATCGTTGGAGTTTAATGTTGATGATATGTTGACACCCAACTGACAACATCTACAATAGTATTTGTGTTATTTGTGTTTTGCAATAATGTGCAATATATATATATATATATATATATATATATATATATATATATATATATTATTTTTTTATTGGTATCCCCTAAAATTCTATTATAATGTTATATAAATTTAGGGTAATTTTATGCATTTTATATGTAACTTAAATAAGCTAGTATTAACTATGACTATAAGTGGTTAGTTTGAGTTTCCTCAATGGATGTTAACAACACTTATATATATACATGTGAAGAATTATAAATTTTGAAGTAATGTATTTATATCAAAAATTGTATAATATTCCAAATATTATATCTATAATTTGCAATATACACATGTAAAAGCGAGAAAAAAAAAGAGGGGAACAAAAGACCCTATATGCGCCAAGTAACGGAATGTAACAGCCGTTACATGTCTCACCTGTTATTTATGCGTAACATAACTGCCCCGCAAAAACTGTGAGTTCGGAAAGAAGAGGGCACAAGCTCGTAATCGGTAACGGATCCCGTCACGACCGCATCCGACTCCGCCACGAGCTACGTCATTAACGAAGCCAAACCAGCGAACACTATCCAATCCCTTCTTTCTCACTCTCTCGAGATCCTCTATCGACCGAAAGAGCTTGCAAAGAGAGGAAGAGTAGAAGAAGAACAGGATGCATCTCGTCTCTTCTTCTTCGTCTTCTTCTTTGTTAGCTTCGTCTTGGAGTATGCTTAGATCTTCATCTTCCTCCGATGGCTTTCCGTTCTCCTTCTGTTACCTCAATTCTGTTTCGAAATTCTCAGCTGGAAGATTTCCGCCCTCCAAAGCCGTCACTAGGGCTTCCAAGTTCGAAGCCAATCAAGAACGGTGGTCAGTGACTCCTTTCTCGTCCTCTTGTATGCTATTTCTGTCGCTCGATTGCGGTGTTGGATCGGTAATTCGTTTGGTGCAGCTGTTTGGGGGGCGATCGGGGGAATGCTGGCGACCGAGGTTGTTCAGCGGAGAACAGAGGCCGGAGGGATCTTTTCCTGATCTCGCTGGCTTCGTCGAGCTCGCTGGTGGCGCTGTCTGCTGCCTCCGGGAAGGTGAAGGGTAGTAACCCCTACAATGAGAGACGATTGCTGGAACAGAACAGGAAGATTCAAGAAGCTAACAGTGCGCCCGAAGATTTCCCCAATTTCATTAGAGAAGGTGAATGCCTCTTTTGATTTTTCTTTTATGGCAACATATATTACTGGCAGCATTATTAGTTATAGAATGTTACTTTTAGTTCTGACTTTGGTGATATCTCCATTATTATTAGGTGGTAAGAGGTGTTAAGGTTCTTTTTATCACCGTTAGAACTACATACTTCAAACTAGAGATGAGAGGAAAAATGCTAATGCTGATTACAATATTTAAAAAGAGCATCATTCTTGGTTGAAATTTGCTTTTGATTTCAGTTTTATTCTGTATGATAAGTCCTTAACCATTTGGTACCTTACAAATTCTTGTTGTTGTTTTGTCCATTTGCTAGATTATTCAGGAGTGGATAATGTTTAATTTGTTTTGTCTGTGCCTATTAGTGTCTTAATTTGTTTTTGTCGGTCAACTGTAATTAGAAAGCTGATCCATTGACAACTATTAGCTTGGTGGGCATAGCATGATCTATTATGATGACAGGTAGCTGTTATTCAATAACAGCCCTTTGTTACTGAAGGATATTTTATGGAAACTATTCATGTAACTATTAGGGATCAAAGAATGTTAACAGATAATAACATAAACAAAGGTAGCTTCAGCCATGTAATCATGAGATCAGCACCAATGGAATCTGCTGATGAATATGTGGTGTTACTTTGTAAGGGAAGAATGGGATAATTTGCTCATCAAGTCAAACATTGACAGGGATGATTAAGAAAACAGAGCTATTTAGGAAAACATAAAGAGGAAGGAAACAACTTCGTTTGTAGCCTTTTAAAAACCGTGGTGAAGAAAAAAGTGAGGGAAGAACAAACCAGCTCATTGGATATAAAGAAACCACTACTGCACCTCCCAGGCATTCGTGAAGCCTACTAATCTTAGACAAGAACATTGCTTGTCTCGAATCTTCTTAAATTATAGTCCAGTCCTTGATCTGTACAATGTGATTTTATCTTTGAGTATGAACTTCCAATCTTTGGCTCATTGTTGTGCCTTGGGTCTTTGAAAGTTGGATACACCAGAAACTTGCCATACCAAGGCCATGTCACCCGGTTAATGGGATCTTGCCAATATGTTCTCTTTGTTATTGAGTGAAGCAGAATCAATCTGAACCCTGGCCTGACTTAGTTAATCCAAGGTTCAGCTAGCCTCAGAAGATGAGGCAACTTCAAGGAGTCCTACACATGTTAAAATCAATTGTTAGCAGTTTGTATTATTTTGACAAGAAACAGATCCCGATTGAACTTAGGATTGGTTCAGATGTATTTGGAAGTACTCAAGACTCTGGATTATAAAAAAGACGACCTACTCCTTGAGGATTCCGCCAATTTTGGGTCTAAAGAGGATCAATTTATTTTTAAGTCTACGTGTAAACTACTGAGACTTTATTTTCCTGTCTGGTCAAAATGATTGCATTATTTCATATGAAATTTAAGGGACTGAATTCGGTTTTATTTGCTAGTATATATGTTACTAAAATGCTTCTGTGAAACCAATAACTGTTGTACATTATTTGATATTAAATTTTTTATGATGATGTAAATTTACATGACACTCGGATGGAATAGTAAGCTTCTATGTTTTTCATCTCAGTACATCTGATCATTATAATTTGACCACTATAAGTGCTTGTGTTATAATTTCTTTTAATTGCTATGTTGGTAAGTAATATAGATGCCTTTGTTGAGCATATGGAACTAATTTTTGCCCACCAAATATAATCCAGGTTTTCAAGTCAAAGTAGTGATATCTGATGGCTATGTAAAGTGTGACTCTGGACTTATATATCTGGACATACTAGTCGGTAAAGGTGATTGCCCAAAGGATGGACAACAGGTTAATCCTTTTATTTTATCTTGAAAGAAATATAGACAAATTCTGCTTCTACATTTTATTATTATGTATATGATTAATCTTTTGGATGCTCATTGAAATAAGAGCAACCAAATTTTCTGGTAGACAATATATAGCCATATGATATCTTTGTAGCACTTATTTAATCTGCTTAAAGGATGATTGGCAAGATTAATTACAATAGAAAGCTGTAGAAATGGATATGAAAGCAATCTGTTCTCATGTTTAGAAGTAGAAATGGGTCTGCTTCTATTTGATTTCAGACTCCTAAGGAGCAAGGACCTCTGAATATGTCTCTTGCTGAAGGCAAAATACATAAATTCGAAGCCATTCATGAATTTGTTCCTTGCTTGATGATCTGTTACTGATATTTCCAGTCTTTCTCGTTCAGGAAGTTTGTCTGATTGTTTTAGTGCCCTTTCTTCCATGGGCGTCTAAATAAGTTCTTGACTGTAGATGATGTGGATCACAGGTGACATTTCACTATACTGGTTACAACGAATCAGGCCGTCGTATTGATAGCACTTATCTGCAGGACCGACCTGCCAAGATTCGATTAGGAAATAAATCATTAGTTCCAGGCAAGTTTTCGGCATACATGTACAAGAATAATTTGTTGACATTTTCTTTGTAATTGTAAAAGAGGATATAAAAGTCAATGCAGGATTTGAAGAAGGAATAAGAGATATGCGACCCGGGGGGAAAAGAAGACTCATTATTCCTCCAGAACTAGGGCCTCCAGTAAGTTACAAGTTTTTCTTTTTATTCTTCTTGAAGTTGTCATCACTCGGGTCATTCCCTATCTCCCTATGCACTGCAGGATCTTTCAATTCTAACGGGTTTAAAAAGGCCCGCAAATATTACATCAGACTATAGTTGTCACGAATAAGCTGCATTTTGGCCCTTTTCCTTTGAGTTTGTAGCTGAATGAACATGAAGTCCTATAAAAGATAGCTTTTATACTAATTTAGACTATGTTGTTCAAGTTGATTAGTGTTGTAGTAACTTGTGACCGGCTTTTATAGTGGTTTAGAAGATTGTTTTGTTAGATCTAGATGTTCTAGTAAGTTTTTAGTAACTTCAGACCACTTTAGGGTCTATGTAGACCTGATTACATTCCGTTCGAACTGGTTAAGAACCATATAACCAAACCGGGTCAACGGTTTCGTTATTCCAAATTGAATCAGAACCAGGTTCTAGCGGTTTGGTCCCAATTCCTAGAATCTAGAATTGGAATCAATTTTCGATGCTATTTACAACCCCCTCTTTACTATTTACAATCTTCTTTTAAATTTTTTTAATATTTTAATAATATATTTTTGTAAATGAACATAAATATCTTTTCGTTTTCTCATCCCCTTCTTCTTCCTCCTCCTCGAAGGATAATATTAAGGGGGTGGTGGAGCGTAGGCTGGGGGTAATGATTGGTGGCAGGGAGTGTGAACTGGGGTAGCAGCGACAATAGGGAGCACGGTCTGGGGGGTAACGATCGGAGGGGAGGAGCATCAACAACGGCAGGGTGTTCGAGGAAGGAAAAGAAGAGATGAAATCGAAATTAGTGGGACTGTAAATTGTAAAATATTATTTTATTAATTTGTTAAGGGATTGTGAATAGTAAGGGATTTGTTAATAGTAAAAAGGGGCTCTAAATAGTAACCTCCTTAACTAAATACCCTTGTAAATGATGAATTTGCCTTTTCCAATAGTTTAAAAGAATGGCTGTTCGGAGGGATATTTTGGAAAACTTAAAATTAAAAAATTAAAAAAAAAACTATTGTTGAACCGAAATTGGAATTGTCTTGAACCGATTTGGTTCCGGTTCCAAATTCAACAGGATCAGAAGGGACCAAGGTCCAAGGCTGACCATTGTACTAAAAACAGCATGCAGGTAAATTTTATTAGTAACTGTATCCATGGTGCATTATCTTCTTTCTTTTCATATATTTCCTGGTCCAGATGGATCGTAACATTATGCCAACAGGAACTGATGATTGGTCTGTTCATTACAGGTTGGGCCTTCTACGTTCTTCAGCGCAAAACAGTTCGAAGTTTTCGATGTAGAACTACTCGATGTGAAAGACTGCCAGCGAAGAACAATTGGCTTTTACTCTGATGTTGTCTGTAACTGAGTGAGTAACCTTCGAAGGTATTATATAATAATTATAAGTTTCTTCTAGCCCTGCTGAAAAATATACATAATGCAATCTCACGTATCTCTAAAGATGGTTCTGCATCAGAGAAACTTGTACTGCACAACAAATCTTTGCTGGTCCGACCACATCTAGGAAGATATGGTTTCTCATAGGAAAGGAAAGTTATGGTTTCTCAAGTATATTTATGCAATGGTAACTAGGAAACGGT
Source organism: Musa acuminata AAA Group (assembly GCF_036884655.1). Taxonomy (NCBI): domain Eukaryota; kingdom Viridiplantae; phylum Streptophyta; class Magnoliopsida; order Zingiberales; family Musaceae; genus Musa; species Musa acuminata. The sequence goes on along the minus strand of NC_088359.1, from coordinate 26,691,048 downwards.
ACCAATTGGTACGTCGTATTAATCTCTAATCCATGAGGTCTCCTGTGAGGTTGAAAAATAGTTTTGACTCTTTGTTTTCGATGGGGGAGGGGGATATTCTAGGGCTAATTATATATTATATTATGTAGTTAACTATTTTTAGTATTTTAATTTTTATATTTTAAAAAGTTATATTGACATCCTTATAATTATAAAAATAAAATATTCAGGTTTATTTATTATAATAACATTAGTTGTATCAATAGAAACATGAAAATAAAAGGTAAAAAAGTAATTTTAACATTAGTTGGTGGATGGTGTCGATGGTAGTGTACGGTGGGGTCGTTGGTGTTGACACTAAAGTAGTTGCTTGGTTTCCTATGATAAGGTTTGCTCTCATTGTGATGTCACTCACCTCCATGAGGAGTCTGTCGTTGACCTTATTGTTACTCATCCTATGTTGTTTTGCATTTGCGTAAACGTTGACGTAGTTGTCGAGCGGTGGCCGCCTCACTATTGACTCGTTAAGTAGATCCTAACCTTAACCTGAAGCTCGGGTCGCTAGTGCTCCTACTGCTCCCCCACTGCCATATCAATTCCATCTATCTATAGGCTTATGCAGATGCCGAGTGGTCCTTTTGTCGCTTGATAACTACATCGACGCCGATACAGATGTAGAGCGACAAAAGGACCACTCAACGAAAGATGGTGCGAGAACTAATGCGACAATGAGGAAAGCAGTAAGAGCTCTAGCGACCCTAGCTTTGGGTCAAGATTGGGATTTGTTCAATTGGTCAACGACGAGATGATCACCATCTTCGCCGTAGACACTGCGATGACCACTACCATCTACGTTGACGTCGACATTTCGGAAAGGTAAGTACTCACACATTCAAGGAACACACCAATTTAAAGTGGTTCGGTCAAATGACCTACATCCACTTGCGAAGCCTTCTTCGATGAGGCTCCCAACTTCCACTAGCAAATCACTTTGAAGGGGAAGGACAAAATACCCCTCTTACAACCTTTTACAAGTGGTTCATACTCTTACAAATTTTCAAAGAGAAAGAAGGAGGTGAACACTCAAGCAATTGAAACAAGACTTGCTAAGGCTTTTTATCTAAATCTATTGCTTCTCTAAAGGTTTTTTTCTCTATCGAGAATTGAGGGGTATTTATAGACCCCAAGAGGATTCAAATTTGAGTTTCAAATTTTGAATTCTCTTGGGTTCCCGAAGCTGGCGGTGCCACCGCCTGACTTCTCGGGTGCTAGGCAGTGCCACCGCTTAGACTATTTCAGCTCACTGGTTGGGCTCCAAACTTGGCCCAAACCAGTCCGACCTCGGGCCCAATTGGCCCCTAACCGGGTTATAGGATTAACCCTTAATCCTAACCCTAATTACATACAAACTACGAGCTTAAGACATAGTCCTAAGCAAGTTTTTAACCGGCAACGTCGAGTTTCCTTCCAGCGAGCTTTTCGGCGAACTTCCGACGGACTTTCGATACACTCTCGGATTTCTTCCGGCGGACTCCCAACAGGCTCCTGGTCTTGTGGCGAGTTCAACTAGTCTTTGGCAAGTATCCGAATCTTCTCGGTGATCTCCACGAACCTCCGACGATCTTTCCGATGGACTTCCGAAAACTTCGACAAGTCCTCGATTCCTTCTCGGTTGGTTCCGGCAGCACTTCTGACGATTCTTCGGACTTCTTGTGGACTCTTGAACACCCATCGAACTTGACTCTGGTAGACTTGCTTTATGTCTTCAAGCTATCGTAGTTAATCCTGCACACTTAACAAAACTTCGATCGAGATAATTAATACAAAGCAATAATCAAGTTGTCCGGCATGTCATTGGTCTTATGACGCTTCGTCCGATTCTTCGGCGCATCGTCCTCTCTTGCGGCCTATTGCCCAATCGGCCAGTTGACTCCGCAACTCCGATATCCTTGGCGCAATACCCGCTTTTCTTAGCCCGATGCCCGAATCCACGGCCCGAAGTCTTCTGTCGATACGTCGACCGATCCACCGGCCCTACGTCCAATCTTCTGACATGTTCCTCCGGCATAACATGATTTTTCTGCTTTAATTGTCTCATCTTGATCGAAGCATCCTGCGTCACTCAAAACGCAGATTAAATCATAAACACATATCAAGTGGTTTCATCATCAAAATACGAGATTCAACAATCTCCCCCTTTTTGATGATGACAACCACTTGATGACGGAGTTAACCTTAACTCCCGGAGTTTAAACAAACTCCCCCTATCAATATGTCGTATTGATAGAAACTCTTGGATTAAAAAATCCAAGCAACATATCATGATCAAATCATGACATGACCTCAACATACTTCTCCCCCTTTGTCATCAACAAAAAGGAGAAGTTCCAACTCTTATGTATTTTGAAATATCTAAGTTCAATACAAAAACATAGTATCAAATTTCATCATCATGCAATCTAGCATTTAAAGATGTGTAAGTTTAGCATGTTTGCTTTTCTTGCGATAGCAACTGATTGCTTCTCTTTAGACTACTAGTTAGCAATTTTCACGACATGCAAGTTGTAAGCTAGCAAATTTTTGCTTCCTTTGCAATGTTTGAGCTAGCAATTTTGCTTCCGTAGCAAGTTAGCATATTTTGCATTTTGAGATAGCAACTATTTGCAATTTTTGTTTCTTACGATAAGCAAGCTTATCATGTTCAAGATAGCAAGCTCTTTCTTCTCTTTTGGGAAGTGTCATTTTTGCTTTTCTGCAAAGTGCAAGCTAGCAAAATGCCAAACTAGCAAGAGATAATGTTTTACATTAGGCAAGTGTTACATTTGCATCTTCTCTTTAGATATGCAAGAAGATAATCAAGTTTTTATATTTTCTTGACTTGTGCAAGCTAGCTATCTCCCCCTTTATCATTGTCAAAAAGAAGGGAAGACCCTTTCCCTCATTTATGACAAAGGTAAGTATCAATCTTATTTATGCATTATTATATTTTTAAATTAAAATATGTACATTTTCAAAAACCTTATATTTCATTCATGCACGATATTGAACAAATCGATCAACATTATGAGGATATCATACATGATACTAAAATTTTTAACTATTTATCAACATTTTGATCATGATATTAAACATTCATCATTTAGAGCATTCATGATACAAAACATTAAATCAACATTTATAATACATCATTTTAGCAACAACTCATAGTATTTTGAATCATGATTTATATCATATGCAATACATCACATCATAATTAGAAAGCACAAGTATTGCATGCATCATTGCAAATCATAAATGTTTCATATCATGATGGTATCAACTTATCAAATTATCTCCTACCATGCATGATCACAACTTCTCCCCATTTGTATTTCATGCATAATTTCATTCCATCACATTAGGAATATCAAAAAAAATTTGGTGATGAGATATTATTTCATGAATATAATAAAATTCATATAGCATATCATGGTTTATTAGAATTAGTCTTCTTTTTGGTAAATAGCAAAAAGAATAGTAGGAGAGCAAGATCTAAATTCATGCATATCAAATATTCAATCATCAAAATCATGATTTATCTAGAAAATTCTTCTCTTTAAATATTTGAAGAGAGAATCATGATGAACATTCTTGATTTACATAAAGTTTCAAAATATAATTATCAAGATCATGAATACTAAAAGACTATGAAACATTTCGACAAATCTGCTTTTAAATAGAAAACAATCTTGATTCATTCAATAGAAAATTCAAATTATAATTATGAGAAATCAAGATCATTATTTCAATAAAATCCATTAAATTCAAATCATTTTAATAATTCATGAGATTCATAAAAATAATACAAATGGATTCATCAAAGTCAATAAGATAGAGAAAAAGAATTTTCAAGAAAAATACTTTTCTCTATTTAGTTGTTTCATACAAGCATGTCTTTGTCCTTTTTGTGCCAAAACATATATATATATATATATATATATATATATATATATATATATATATATATATATATATATATATATATATATATATATATATATATATCATCAATCATTTAGGATCGAAAATAAATTTTGTCATAAAAACTATCAAGACTCCAATCATTATCTCAATCTATACATCATAAGAACAATAAATTTGCATTATAGACAATCTCATGTTTTATCATTGAAGCTAGCATATGTTTTTGCAATTAGCAAGCTAACAATTTTATTTTTCTTTTATAACAGTGATTCAATCATATCATGCGATAAACATATCATAATTACAAAGAGTATTGAATCATAAAGAAAATCAATTTATGCATAAAATGTTTCTAGCATCAAGGTACATTTTCTCAAATTGTGGGTATCAAAAAATCAAGAGAAAATAGCTTAATTATTCATTTTGAAAAATGTTCTCTTTGATAAAACGAGAGAATCATTATTAACAATCTTGATTTACAAAATGAATACTCAAGTTATAATTCCGAAAAATCAAAAGAAACCGTGATTCATTTTAACAAATCTCCTCTTAAATAAATAATATAAAGAATTCTTGAGAAATCATGAAAAAGATAGAATTCATTCAATCTAATAAGAGAACAAAACATTAATTCATGCATATAGAATCTTGACTTAAGCATAAGAAATCTCAATTTATAAATTTTAAAAAATCAAGATAAAACCCATTTAAGTTATCAAATCAAGATTATTTTCAAGAGATTCACAAAAGTGATACATATAGATTCATTAGTTTCCCTTTTTGAAAAATCGATAAAGTCAGAAAAATAAATTTTTTAAGAAGAAACCTTTTCACTTTTTAGTTGTTTTAATTCATGTGATTTATTTCATTTGTGTCAAATAAAAACATGTATCATGTTTAAAACCGAAAGTGTAAGATTTATTACAACAAAGATCAATAAGGTACTTTTATTACGGTAAAAATCAATAATCCGTAAATCGCAAGATTCATCATGCATAATTTTGAAATTTGTTAAGCATGATCATTATACAAGACACTAAAACATGGTTTCAAAATATTTAATATTTTCATTACACAATTTCATCATTATGCAATGGTTTTATGAACATAATTTGGAATGATTCTTATAGATAACTAAAACTTCTTTAGTTTTAATTTATATGATTGACTTTATCTTAGCTCAAATTTTGTTCTTATGTCAAAACATTATGTTTGAAAACCAAAGAAAAGATTCATAAAAAAATCATTAAGTCTTTCATTCAAAAGTCATGCATCATCGTTAAGCATGATATTAAACTTCTCAATATTTTCATCAAGCATGGTTTCAATCAAAATAAAAAATCATCAAAATACACATTCTTACTTTTCAAGCACACATATAAGATTAATCTTACTAGGTGTACAATCATTAGATTTATATCTAACATTTTATTCCTAAAACATGCAATTATCAAAATTTCGAGCATGATCATATTTTTACATTTTTATTTTTAAATAAAAAATTAAAAAACATCATGAAAAGCATCATGTGATTTCAAAGTAAATTGGGGGGATTTTGATTACCTCATCGTTGAAAGTGGTTAAGGCGTAGTTTGCCACCTCGCCTTTCTTGATTTTTTCCTTATCTTCGGAGGAGCTCCATTCATCCCAATTCTTGTTCTTTTTCTTGCGTTCAAAGCAAGCAGTTCTGTTCTTTTCGTTCTTAAATTTTTGTTTCATTAACTTTTTAAATTTCTTATTGAGTTCGAGTTCACCATCACTTGAGCTTATGCTCGAGTGGTCTTCATGTGTTCTATGTCCCAAATCCTTCCTGTCCTTTGGAAGGTTGTTCTCGAGTTCCCTTTTTGTCACATTGTTCATTTCGTAGGTCATTAGAGATCCAATAAGTTCTTCAAGAGGGAATGTTTTAAGGTCCTTGGCGCCTCTTGAATGGCTGTAACTTTTGGATCCCAACTTTTTGGAAGGGATCTTAAGATTTTAGTGACTAGTTCAAAGTTAGAAAAACTTTTACCAAGAGCTTTGAGTCCATTGATGACATCCGTGAAACGAGTGTACATGTCTCCGATGGACTCACTTGATTTCATTCGGAAAAGTTCGTAAGAATGCACAAGAATGTTGATTTTGGACTCTTTCACTCGGCTAGTACCTTCATGAGTGACCTCAAGAGTTCTCCAAATATCAAAAGCAGAATCACAAATCGAAACGCGATTAAATTCATTTTTGTCAAGTGCACAATATAAGGCATTCATAGCCTTTGCGTTTAAAACAAAAACCTTCTTCTCTGATTCATCTCATTCGCTCATCGGAAGAGAAGATTTTTGAAATCCATTTTCGATAATTTGCCATAAATTCAAATCCAAAGAAAGTAAGAAAACTCTCATTCGAGTTTTTCAATAAGTGTAGTCCGTCCCATTGAAAAAGAGAGGACGAATGAGAGAGTAACCCTCTTGAAAGTCGAAAAGAGCCATTTCTATTTGGGTGTTAAACCAAAGTAGAAAACCGTGGCTCTGATACCAATTGTTAGGATCGGAGCGGCATTAAGAGGGGGGGGGGGTGAATTAGTGCAGCGGATTAAAACTTGTATCTTTGAAAGACAATTTCGAAAACGCGTAGAGATTTCGATTTGACAATGAATGACTAGATAAAAGTAGCTCGAGTAACGTGAGAAGATGAGAACCGAAAGCTTGTTGTTGTGTAAATAATGATTTCGGAAAGGTAAGTACTCACACATTCAAGGAACACACCAATTTAAAGTTGTTCGGTCAAATGACCTACATCCACTTGCGAAGCCTTCTTCGATGAGGCTCCAAACTTCCACTAGCAAATCACTTTGAAGGAGAAGGACAAATACCCCTCTTACAACCTTTTACAAGTGGTTCACCCTCGGATTTCTTCCGATGGACTCCCAGCAGGCTCCCGGTCTTGTGGCGAGTTCAACTAGTCTTTGGCAAGTATTCGAATCTTCTCGGTGATCTCCACGAACCTCCGTTGATCTTTCTGACGGACTTCCGAAAACTTCGGCAAGTCCCCGATTCCTTCTCGGTTAGTTCCAGCAGCACTTCCGACGATTCTTCGGACTTCTTGCGGACTCTCAAACACCCATCGAACTTGACTCTGGTAGACTTGCTTTATGTCTTCAAGCTATCGTAGTTAATCCTGCACACTTAATAAAACTTCGATTGAGACAATTAATACAAAGCAATAATCAAGTTGTCCGGCATGTCATTGGTCTTACGACGCTTCGTCCGATTCTTCGACGCATCATCCTCTCTTGCGGCCTATTGCCCAATCGGCCAGTTGACTCCGCAACTCCGATATCCTTGGTGCAATACCCGGTCTTCTTGGCCCGATGCCCGAATCCACGGCCCGAAGTCTTCTGTCGATACATCGACCGATCCACCGGCCGGATGTCCAATCTTTTGACATGTTCCTCCGGCACAACATGATTTTCCTGCTTTAATTGTCTCATCCTGATCGAAGCATCCTGCGTCACTCAAAACGTAGATTAAATCATAAACACATATCAAGTGGTTTCATCATCAAAATACGAGATTTAACATTCACATGACACATCCTTTATTTACAAGCCTAAAACGGCCACCAAACCCAACTAAAATAGAACTATTAAGCCTTCGGTCATCTCTCTACATGCTGTGGAAAGCATGAACAAACAGGAAGACACGGACATACATAAGTATTACATCAAACATCCTGTTTAGAACTTTATCTGTGACAACTTGGAATTCATATTTTCCGGTGGTGCATAATCTGGTTCGATTTGGTAGAGTTACAGTCGACATACATGCATCTGGAGAAACTGGCAGTACGAAGTTGAGCTGTAATCTTTCCGAGAACTCTGTTTATTCCATTCTTTTGACACTATTTTGTTTCTTGGAATTATTTACAGTTAAAAGGCTTTCAGCTTGGATGGGGCTTTCGGATAACAGGGAAGGTGTTGCTCGTCATTTCGCTCACTGTTCGTGAGAGGAATATCTCGCATGTGCTCGCTCAGGTAAAATTTCTGACCAGGGTCGTTCGGATTGAGAGAGGAGTTCTTCGGGAGAATCCGATTAGAGCGAGACTCGGACAAGATTTCGTATGGGCCTGATTTTACCATGCCCAATATACGGTCTCTGAGATTAGATGAATAAGAGACTATAGATACATGGTAACTAAGGATATACATGTTCGAAGGATTATATCTTCTTGTATCGTCTAGGGACTATGGCATAGTGGCCTAGTACATCGATAGTTGATGAGTCGAGTGAATTATTAGCAATAATTCACTATATCAGAAGGAGTTCTGACGGAAACGACTCATGGCCAGTTCGGTATCGGGCCTAGACGATCACACATATTAAGTAGACGTTGCGAAGTCCTTATTTTGGATCCTATGGATGAGATCCGATTGGAAGATTGGATAAAGATTCAATGTGAACGAGATAAAAATTCAGTGTAAACAGGATCCGTTAAGGATATGCTTCTAGCACCTATATAGATAGGAGGACGCCCCTCCTATTCTCCTCAGTCTCCTCTCCTCCTCCTTGGCTCCGGCAGCCTCGTGGTGCATGGGGAGAGAAAGATCCCGCGGTGATCTAAGGAGCATCGTCGCTGCGTCACGATCTCCTCAGGTAACGCTTCTGACATGATACATGTGATTTTTCGGATCAGCAATTTTTTCGCGCACCTCGCACAACGGCCAAGTACGTAACTATGGGAAATCTGGTCTTGTTTTGTTTTTCGCTACGCATGAGATGTCGACTCCTCACGATTTCCCAACAAACTATAATCCCAACAGATTATGACTCTAGCTAATCTGGTCTTGTTTTATTTTTCGCTACGCATGAGATGTCGACTCCTCACGATTTCCCAACAAACTATAATCCCAACAGATTATGACTCTTCTAGCTAGAGTCCCAACAGATTCAAACTCTTCTAGCTAGAGTCCTAATAGTTATGAATTCGAAATAAGGTTTCATATCCGGCGTTTACATTCAGAATGCAGAATAAATTATTATTTAAATTTTTAAAAAATAAAAAGGAGAAAACAAGTGTGATGGCTTTTTCTAAATTTATGCATCATTTTCTTCTGTTCCTCGATGATGGATTATTTCACAAAAGAACAAAAAAAAAAAAAAAAACTTGAGTTGGTGATTAGAAATTGGAGACTTAATTCTTTTTCCCATCATTTCTCTCGAAATAATCGATCCTGTGCCTCCTCCCCCTATAAAACATTCTTTTTTCTATTCCATAGAATGCTCGACCAATCACATTTTTCTAATGCGATCGGTATCCTAAACTTGTGACGATTAAGATTTAATATAAAATTGCTAATCTATTGTCGAACGAGTCACCATCCGAATCATAATTAAAGATTATTCATGCATCTGCCGGAGGCTCACAGGGGGGATGCACCGTGAAGTCTTTAATGTCGTCCATCCACGTGTGTGGCGATCATCATGAGAATCGGATGTGATCATCCATCTACGTGGATGTCCCTTTTCTGCGAGCATTGCTTCAACCGGTTGGCCTTTCGTAGCCTTGCCTGCAACGGTGGTGAGGAAGCTCTATTTATACTATCAAGCTTATCGAAGGGTCGTGGCACGTCTAACCTCATGTGGAGACCTATTAGGCACGACGGTGATGTGAAGCAGGTGTCCACATGTCGACATCTAACACACCACGCACTATCCTCTCATCAATCGATACATACCTTCCAAATATTCGATCATGAAGCAAACCTTAATTAATACTCACATATGAAATCAGTCTCTTAAACAAATTTATGAAATGTAGTTGGGAATATCTCTTGGTTAGAATTATGTGAGAAAATTAACAACCAAATTTACATTATTTGAATTTTATGTAATTTTTCTTGGAATGCTCTAGTGCACTTTTTATCTTTTGTTTTGATATTGGACAAAGTGGGCACTTTATACTACCAGTGTGGACTTTGTGTAGCGAAAAGAAATGGTTGTGTTGGAACGCAGATCTATGTATATATATATATGTATATATATATATATATATGTATATATATATATATATATATATGTATATATATATATATATATATATATGTATATATATATAATATACATGTATATATACATGTATATAAATATATATATACATATGTATATATGTATATATATACATATGTATATATGTATATATATACATATGTATATATGTATATATATACATATGTATATATGTATATATATACATATGTATACATATATATATATATACATATGTATACATATATATATATATACACATATATATATATATACACACATATATATATATATACACACATATATATATATATACACATATATATATATATATATATATAAGGGTATAGATCCAAATAAAAAAATAGTAGACTCGTAGTAGTTCCTATTGGAATAGTTATGTTTATATTTAAAAAAATTATATTAAGATTTTTATAATTTTAAAAATAAAATAAATGATCATATTTTATTAAAGTCAATTATTATGATGAAAGATAGTAGGTGACATCACATGTTGGATTGACATCATAAAATCAATAGTTGAAATGATAATTTGAACATCATAAAATCAATAGTTGAAATGATAATTTGAACGTTTCTCTATCACCCTTCGCATCAATCTATGTCGCTCGCCTCCCTACCCACTTATAACTCCTTCTAGAGCTTTGCCTTTACTTCTTAGTCTTCTCCTATTTCCTTCTTTCTTATGCTTTTCTTTCAATGCCACACAACTCTTTTTCATCTTTGTGGTCTCTTCCAATTCCAACTTAATTTTTGATATGCTTAATTTAAATATTTAATTTTTTTGATATGCTTTTACTGTCAAACAATAATGCCAAAAGGATTAATGTGATATCAGATGGTATAAACCCAACATAGAGGGAAGAATAATACATTTTTAAGAAAATAAAATAATAATTAAATTGTTTTATTAAAATTATAAATACAACAACAATAACACACCACAATATCTTAAGTAGGTTATTACACAAATTTCATTTGTAAATGTTAACAAGTGTATGAAACATCAATTCATATTTGAAATATGCATTGGACCTTACTTAATACACATTTCATTATCCAAACATACACTTACTATCACTTATATCCTCATTTAATTATTTGGTCTTTACATCCACTCTCATCGGTTGCTTCTGCGGTCTGACCTGACCCAAGTCAATTTCACCTAATTGCAACCCTTATTACATTTACACGAACCCAAATCTAACTCAACGATTGGGTCTATTTGCGAACCCAAATCTCGCCTCGGATACCACCCGTTCTATCTTTCGCTATGTTAAGAACGGCCCTAATCGAAGTATGCAGCATTTACGCTACAAAGTATATGCCCCTTCCCCGGCCTTGACGTTGTTTTCCTGTCATTTTCAAGACAGGAAACTTGTTGTTCTACGAAGGGATCGAGGAGGAGCTGAGAGACTCCGGGCTGGAGGAGGAAACGGGGAATTGGGCCAATGTGGAGGATGACTTCAAGTGGTTAAGAGCGGTGCAGTCTCCCAACTGGTCTGTGATACCTGAGGAAGAACGTGTGCAAACCAAGAATGCATCAGATACCACCGAGGAGCCATGTGAAGATAAGTAGTTAGAAGCATTGTTAATCTGCTTTTTACACTTGAATCTGTTTATCTTGAAGCTTTGTTGAATTCATTTGCGATGATTGCGACTCTCTCACCAAGAAAGATTATAGATCTTGATACTAGCAAAACGATAATATTATTTTCTACGGTAAGGCAGTGTAAATTATATCATTTACAACATGAACAGCCTCTGATATGCTTTGTCACGCATCTTTTGTTATCATGAAATACATATGCTTTGTCACTAATAAAATGCATCATTATACAAACTATCCTTTGAAATATTTGAATTTCCAAGCAAAAGCGCAGATAAATTTTTGGCCATTAAAAGCTCACCACTGAAAGCAGTAGATTAATCTCTCAACTGCATAAAATACTAAAGACAACACAAGAAGAAGGAAACTTTGCTGCCCTGCGCCGCCGTGCTAAACCCCTTCGCCCGCGTCGACTTTGCTAACAAGATCTGGATCTGCCTCTCCAGCAACCACTTCTCCCCTCACTACGCTGGCATCAGCGAGACCAACGTCCCCGGTGAGCTGTACCCCGAGTGCACCACCGTGGAGTACGCGCCCCCCCCCCCTCTCGATGCCGCCGCGCCTCCGCCGCTTCCCGTCTTCCTCTTCGTCCTTGATACCTGCCTCATCGAGGAGGAGCTCGGCTACGTCCAGTCCGCCATGCGCCGTGCCATCGATCTCCTACCGGACCATGCCCTCGTTGGGCTTATTACTTTCGGCACCCAGGTCCACCTCCACGAGCTGGGCTTCGCGGATATGTCGAAGATCTACGTGTTTAGGGGAACCAAGGAGATCTCAAGAGAGCAGATCTTGGACCAGTTCGGACTTTCGGTAGCTGGTGTTCGCCATGGTGCCGTTGCTGGAGCGCCAGGGTATCTCAAGGGACCCCAGGGAAATGGGTTGCATCCTTGGACGTCCGTCAATAGATTCCTACTTCCCGCGTCCGACTGTGAATATACTCTCAATTCTGTGAGTTCTTCCATCTCTGTGACCACAATAATTTAATTGGTACTAATAATTTATATGTGGTTTCTTTTGATTTTGTTTCATCCCAGTTGCTAGATGAGTTGCAGAGGAATCAGTGGCCAGTGGAACCGGGGAATCGTGATTTGCGGTGCACGGGGGTTGCCCTCAGTGTCGCGGCTGGCTTACTAGGAGCATGTACTGGTGGTACCGGAGCCCGAATCATAGCTTTGGTTGGTGGGCCTTGTACCGTTGGCCCTGGACTGGTAAAATATTCTTCTTCCCCCTCTTGTTTCCTTGATGCTGGATTCAAGAATTTCTCATTTTTAAATTGGATAACAACTGGAGTCTTTGGGGTTTGTAGGTCTGATAGAAATAGTTGGGATTGACCTACTTGTTGTAGTGTAGGGTCGCTGAGCAGCAATGCATCTTACATTTGTCTGGAAAACAATTGCCACTTCTGCAATTGGTTCTGACTTCTATCTGAATGGCTTTCAATTAGTCAGTGCTGTTAGGTCCATATGCTTTTTGATATCTGATTTATCAACTAGCGAATCTAGTTCCTAGGGTCCATGGTGGTAGGTAGCTCTTTAAGGTGAGTTCTCAATTATGATATTTTCAATTTGTTTATCCGGGTCTCACATGTACATGGTAATTCATTGCTTTATTCAGTGAACTATGATTGACATAACTCATAGTCTCATATGCTGTAAGAATGTCCCTGGTGTGACTTTTAAGTAAATGGTTGGACATGCTATCTTAGGGCCAACAGAACTTATTTTCCATTTTAATTTAATACCTAGCTCTCTTATTCATCTTATTTTCGAGCATTGTGGCTTACAGTAGATATGATTTGCAGATTGTGTCAAACGATCAATCAGAGCCAGTTCGTTCACATAAAGATCTTGATAAAGATGCTGCTCCATATTTCCACAAAGCTGTTAAATTTTATGATAATCTTGCCAAGCAGCTGGTTAGCCAGGGCCATGTTTTGGACCTTTTTGCTTCAGCACTTGATCAGGTTTGATTTGTTTGTTGTCTTCATTGTTTTTAACTTTTTATACCTAATAAGTCATTTTTTGTTTTCAAAATCAAGTTACAAGTAGTCAGTCTATTTGTGTAATAATGAGATGTGTCATTTTAGTACGCTGTGAACATTACACTAGGACAGTTCCAGTGACTATGATGTGTGAACGTTTCAGGTTTGTTTGTTGTGTGTTGTGTCCTTGTTGGAAGTTGGATACTTCAGTACTTATTAGGACCTTGTAGTACCATTGACAAAATTTTCTATTAATGTCGTGCAAAATATGTAAGACATTTATCCATCTATATTAGTTTTCAAGGCAGGTCAAATTTTGATGTACCAATGTTTAGAGCAAGTCTTTGTAAAATCAAATGTTTAGAGCATGTCTCAACCTATTACTGAGGCATTTCCAAATTGTAAAATCACCAGGTGCTCACCTAGGTGCCCAAGCGAGGTGAGGCGACGCCCAAGCACCTAGTAAGTGGTCTTGGTAGGGTCCAAGCGGGCACCTTCAATTGGGCGTGGCCCAGGCATCAAGCGGTCCCGACGCTCGCCTGAGGCAAATTGAAATAGAATCAAATCTAATCTAAATAGGTTCGTTCATTGATTCTGGTTTGATCGAACCAAATCAACTTAACTTCCACACCTTTTTGAGTTTTTCTCCACATTAAGTGTTGAATTTACTTGATTATGGATTCAAGTTATACTGCTCACAATTTTTGTCTTTCTAGGACATTCCTGAGTATTTGGAAGGATGCAGGTTTCTGCCAAAGCTTAACAATGAACTTCCCAGTGAAAGAAATTCTACCTACAAAGAAAGGTTCAGTAGCTTAGAAAATCTGATTCTTATAATGGTCAGTTCACAAAGCTTCTGTTTCATTTCTCAATTTTCTTGAAGGTCTGTGTTTCTGGTTAGTGACAGAGATGAACCGCTAGGATCATTTGGGATAGTACAGATGAAATATTTACTACTTTTGGCATTACAATTTTTTTCTTTATTTACATCTTATCCTGCAAGATGGGACTACTATTTTTTATTTATGATTTCTACTTGCTGGACAGTTCGAGCATGATACAGTTCTGATTCCTCCGGAGACATCTTGGTTTGGATATTATCCAGATGGTGCCTTTAACCCAATTTTGCCTCCACAACAGGTGAGGAATACCTTTTAATGTTTTTTTACATATGTCTAAGCGTGGGCCAGCAGTTGGTGTCTTTGTCTAATTATGTATGACATGGTGGATATATGTAAGCTTTGTCTTTGTCTAAGTAACTCTGCACCAGACTTGATGATTATTGGGTGCAAACTTGTTTGCATGCAACCATAAAGAAATTCCTACAGCAGTTTCTACATTAGCAACTGCAGTGTTACATAGGACATTAAGCTCATTTCTGTCTGCTTCTTCTGATCTCTATTAAGTTGAGGATTATAGTAGTCAATTCAGTTGTAAATGAACCTAGCAGAGTTCATCCAGGTCTAGGCTGCAGAACAAATGGGTAGTAGGTTTGTGGTTGAAATGCAGATTCATGGTTAGAATATATCACCGATGATAAACCTTGTAGATGTTACCTCACCGAATAAGCCATTCAAGAGATCCATGCATGTAGATGGAAATTGATAAGATCACCTGAGGCCAATAAGTAGCAGCTTGGTACCAGGCAAAAATCTGATATAGAGTCAAGAATAAGAATTGACATTGTTCCACATCAGACTTGCACCAGAGTCTAGTATCATGTTTATATAAATTGTTATTGTGCCACATTAATAGAAATGTTTGTTCATTTTATCTTCAATGGGTCTCTGATTCTGATGAACCCAGTGTTCTCTGAAAATTAAGTATCTCATGCATAGGATTGTTTCTTCTATTTTATTCTTTCTTCTATAGGATTGTTTCCTAAATCTCATGTTAATTGAAAAAAGGCTTAGATGATGATGATCACGATTCATGATGACTTATATAAATACCTTTAATACCTTTATAATACTTATATAAATAAATGACTTTTTCAGACTACCCTCTACACTGAAGACTGGATTGGTCTAAAAACTTTGGATGATGCTGGGCGAGTCAAATTTATCAGTGTCAAAGGAAATCATCTCAGAATCTCCCAAAGTGACATGAAAAAGCATATCGTGCCATACTTGGAGGAGAAACCAGAAATGTTGATAAAAAAATGTCCCATGTCAGAATGGGTTTCATCAGATTGGAATATCCTGATGATGGACAGAATGGATCCGACAGAGGAGTCTCCTCTGCTTTTGTCCTTCAAGGGTGCTGACATGTAAATTGTTTGATTCAAAACACCCCTCATCCTATGTTATCTATCTAGTTGGTTGAAATGCCCCACGGTGGTAAGAAACCTGTGTATTTATACTTACCACGTGTTTCACGTTTTCTTTTTGAACTTTTCATATGCTGTCTATATTTTAACTTACTATGAAGGTCACTACTACAATTGTTATCACTCTTTTTTGTTTTTGTTTTTTTTGTTGGTTTAAGTCCCCAAATATTATTCCTTTAGCGGCAAAATATATTGCGTTTGGAAGATCCCAACCGTGCGCTTCGTCTAGACTTGAGCATCGGATTGGTCCATCTCGACCACCTCAAGCTGTTCTCCCCGTCATGGTGGCTACATGACCTAAAGTCGACTATATTGTCGTAATGGTCACTATGATTATATGGTCGTGACGGTCACCTTTTTAAGATGATTTGACTACATGACCCAAAGTCGACTATATTATCATAATGGTCATAGTTAAGTCTCCCAAGTCCACTGCTTCCTCAACAAAATTACAACCTTAAAAGGTAGTTGTGTAGAAATTCTGATATACATTGTATTTCAGCAAAAACAGATCTTTATTCTAGGAATATTTCCCTCCCTTTGAATATTTTTAATATATATGGCTAACATTTTATATCAAAGAAGAATATCATTCAAAATTATTCTTTATTCATGAAATATCTAGCTAATTTTTTTGTAGTTTGTTACTTTTAGTGTTTCGATCTCTATATTATTAATCTAATAAATCAAAATACTATTATTAGTATACAGTTAGCAGTATACTGTTAATATACTGTTAACAATATAGTGAAAAGAGTGTGAGAAGACCGAGGCTGTTGAGGCAACGACAGTGGTAGCAAGCGACAACCATAGCTGGAGCGGGAGCGAGAGCGACGACAGTAGCGACGAGAGCAATGATTATGGAGAAGCGAGCAGTCGGCGAGCAGCGATTGTGGCAGCGACAGTAGCGGCGAGCAGCGACAGCGGAGAAGAAATCTCGACAGCAAAATCGTGAGTGTTAGGGTTGGGGAAGTCGAGAAAATCGCGAGAGGGAGCCTGATATCGGTGATTTAGTTGGTTCGATTGAACCAACTAAAGCACCGGAGACCAACCAAGCCTAGAAATATGGTTCGATCGCCTGGTTTAACCCAGGCTCTTGCCCGAAGCGCCCGGTGCCTGGGATCAGACGAGCGCCCAAGCGACGCCTCTTTGAAGCGCGTCGCCTGGAAATGAAGCGAGGCACTCGGGCCTCGCCTCGCCTCGCCTTGTCCGAGCGCCTATTGTAATCACTGCTGAGTATTACCAAAAAAAGAGCTAGAGTATGAACTTCACCGGCTACGAGTATAGATTAGGGATTTTGGCAAGTGATCATGGAGTAAAAACATCCATCCAGGTATGTAAAACTTTCCTTACCTCCATCTCCATTTTCAAAGAGATATATCTTGCTAATACAACAGCTGTAGTTTCCTGGTCAAATCCTCCAACTAATTCCTGCACAAGCAGTAAACATTCCAGATAAGCAATCAAGTGTAATCATACTCTTCAATCATAATAGAGCACAAAACTTGAAAGAAATGTTTAAGCGAGTTACATAAGAACCTGAAAAAAATCAAGCCAAGAGCAAAAATAATTAACTAACATTAACATATAAATGTCTATATTGGGAACTCGTTCATATCTAACATACATGTTTCACAGAGCAAGGGAGAAAATAGGAAACAAAATTTGCAAGACAGGAAAGTGAAAAAATCCAACAAAAATTCATAGAAATGACTAAAAATAAATAGACGAAAGAAATGTGAGAAGTGATGATCCTAGCCCTAGGAAAATATTAGATCAGTCAACTTAGAGAAATAAATCAAATACTATATGAAGCTATAATTAAGAAACCGTAACAGCCCAGACAGGCTTAAGATTCATTAAATCGAATTGCATTCTTATTTAGAAAAAATTGTTATTCAGACGGCAAGGCTAACACATATGAAGTCCCAAAAATGACTTGAATGGAAAGTCAGACCAAATTTCCAAGGCAGTTTAATTCCAACCATGACCTCAAACTCAATGCACAACATGAAATCAAACACCACATTATGCGACAAACTCCTTGTCTGCGATAAATTATGTTGCTCACTCTGATTTCATTTTACATGGAGGAGAAATTCAACAGAAAAGAACAAATTAGTACCTTATTTGATCTAATACACTCAGATTCTAACCAAAACTTATATCTCATGACAAACGTTTTATCAAAAAACAAAATGCAAAGGAATTTACTTGGAACATAATCCTGAAGAGATAAGCATACCAAGTGGGCAGAGATAAAGAAGAATCAAAATTTGCTTGTAGGAAGTGCATCAAACCTACCCCAAAGACCTATATTACTTCAGTTAATTTTCTAAAACATTGGCTACAGACCAAGAATTTAATGTTTAATGCTTCCTAGACACAAAATGTAACCCATCCAAGTTGTGAAGTTAGATATCATAACTATCCCAAGCCCAAGCAAACTTGATTGTATGTAATGACAACAATAAAACAACCATGTCTCGTTTGTTTCTAGCATATCTGTCCAGATTCTGCAACGCTCTCGAAATTTATATGCACAATAGTTGGGTCCACTTTATACACCAAGGAATAATGCACATTGCAAACATAATACCTCTTTCATAATATTGGTAGCACTTGAAAGTAGATTTCTCCATTTTGTCAATCATATTTCTCAATTCTGACAAAAGGAAGACCTGATTCATGTTTCTCCCTATTACTTATCTAGCATCTGTAATCCAGGTCATATGCGAAGCATGCATTAAATACATCAGTCTTACTCCTAGCATTAAGATTTTTCTATTTCTCAATCTCTTGACACAAGTATCTCATATCCAGGTTCCACAATCAGAAAATGCAGGAAAAAAGTTACATCAGTGCCTGAAAAGCACTTGTACCATAGTCTAGCATCAGTTGCTAGGTGTCATATTGTTACAAAATCTTGCCCATAATGATCAATTGATGTAAACTCCAACATATATATATATATATATATATATATATATATATATATATATATATATATATATATATATATATATATATTGTAACTTTTATTCTTGTTCATCAGTCTTTTTTTTCTTTTTTGCACTGACAAAAAAGAAACGGTGCAATGTTCTTTTATTCTTGTTCATATTGACAAAAAAGAAACGGTGTTTTTGTCACTGACAAAAAAGAACATTGCACAGTATTAACAATGTTCTTTTTTGTCAGTGCAAAAAAGAAACGGTGCAATGTTCTTTTATTCTTGTTCATATTGACAAAAAAGAAACGATGTTTTTGTCACTGACAAAAAAGAACATTGCACAGTATTAACAATGTTCTTTTTTGTCAGTGACAAAAACACCGTTTCTTTTTTGTCAATATGAACAAGAATAAAAGAACATTGCACCGTTTCTTTTTTGTCAGTGCAAAAAAGAAAAAAAAAACGGTGCAATGTTCAGAATAATACTAGTACAGTATTATTTGTCCTACAGCACACCACCGTTGCGGAGATGAAAGTTGCAGTCGAAAGAACTGGTGGACTAGTTGTGCTCGCTGAAAGTTTTGGACATCCGGTTTCAAAGATTCTTTTAAGCGAATTTTTGAGGATGGAGAGCAGTCTCTAGGCCTTTCTTTTAAGTAAGTTGGTTGCATCCTTCCCTTGCATTATACATCACATTATCATTCTTCACTTATTTGTTAGTACAGAAATTTGATTCATGTGACTGTACCATTGATGGGGAAGCTGTGATGGACCTAATAGCCTGTAGATACTGAAAAGTTAGAAATTATTTTTAAAGAAACTGCTAAAAAGTACCTTATAATCCAAAAAGAGGTGACAACTCCTCAGAATATGGTGAAGACATGACATATTTGATTCATTTATTTCTACTTCCATTATGTATTGTTGATAGACCTGCTGGAAGTTAGAGGAAACTTTAGTTTGAACTTAGTGTGAACTCCATAACTCCCTTCTTCTATATTACTCATAAAGCTCCATCATATATGCATCGTTTAGTTTGGTTTCATCCTTGGAAGGTTCTTCTATTTTTGAGTCTGAGTGTTGCTCCTTTTGTTTTAATCAGATTGTGAGAAGTCATTCGTTCTTATGCTTTTCCTTAGGAAAAGCTAGTTAACCATATATACTTGATCTGATCTATGGGGCATCCGTTCCATTAACCACCCTGTTCCTAACACACTTCTCATTGCCATGTATCATTTCCTTTTACCTTTTTATAAATCAAGGTAATATCATTATAAACAGACCAAATTCTTTGAGTTGAGACAAAGGAGAATTTGCTATTTTGCTACATTTGGTAGAATATTTTACTAATTCTGTTATACTCCTATACACTTAAGTCTTAACTATATTTAACAAATACAGTTTTGTACTAAATTTGTGATCCTTATTTTTCATCCCATTGGCACTCTTGAGATTAATTGCTCGAAGGACGTCAAAATTCAGGGAATTATCGGACCATGTACATCTATGGAGAAGGTTGACCTGTTTAGAGACTAAAATTTTGTCGAGTTATTCTGACACGAGATGCATATTTTAATTCTTCTTCTGTTCTAATAAATGCAGTGCTGACTTATTGGATACTTGCAGAAGGGGGCTCTTTGTGCTGACACCATTGTAGGACAAGGAAATACAACTTCATGGAAGATGTGTGGTCTTGATAGAAGTACTTGTTTGACTGTGTTCTTTGATATTTCACCTAGTGAACGGTCAAGCCAACCTGGAATACCAAATCCACAGCTGTATATACAATTCTTAACAAAGTATGGTGTTATCTTCTTTAATATTTCTTTCATTCTTGTTGAAATGCAGATCTTACTAAGTACCAATGTGATGGTTACTTGCAGTTATCAAAATCCTGAAGGTCAGATGAGGCTACGGGTTACAACAATTACTAGGGCATGGGTGGATGGTTCTAACACAGAGGTTAGTTATGGAATATATATATATATATATATATATATATATATATATATATATGTTGGAGTTTACATCAATTGATCATTATGGGCAAGATTTTGTAACAATATGACACCTAGCAACTGATGCTAGACTATGGTACAAGTGCTTTTCAGGCACTGATGTAACTTTTTTCCTGCATTTTCTGATTGTGGAACCTGGATATGAGATACTTGTGTCAAGAGATTGAGAAATAGAAAAATCTTAATGCTAGGAGTAAGACTGATGTATTTAATGCATGCTTCGCATATGACCTGGATTACAGATGCTAGATAAGTAATAGGGAGAAACATGAATCAGGTCTTCCTTTTGTCAGAATTGAGAAATATGATTGACAAAATGGAGCAATCTACTTTCAAGTGCTACCAATATTATGAAAGAGGTATTATGTTTGCAATGTGCATTATTCCTTGGTGTATAAAGTGGACCCAACTATTGTGCATATAAATTTCGAGAGCGTTGCAGAATCTGGACAGATATGCTGGAAACAAACGAGACATGGTTGTTTTATTGTTGTCATTACATACAATCAAGTTTGCTTGGGCTTGGGATAGTTATGATATCTAACTTCACAACTTGGATGGGTTACATTTTGTGTCTAGGAAGCATTAAACATTAAATTCTTGGTCTGTAGCCAATGTTTTAGAAAATTAACTCAAGTAATATAGGTCTTTGGGGTAGGTTTGATGCACTTCCTACAAGCAAATTTTGATTCTTCTTTATCTCTGCCCACTTGGTATGCTTATCTCTTCAGGATTATGTTCCAAGTAAATTCCTTTGCATTTTGTTCTCATGAGATATATGTTTTGGTTAGAATCTGAGTGTATTAGATCAAATAAGGTACTAATTTGTTCTTTTCTGTTGAATTTCTCCTCCATGTAAAATGAAATCAGAGTGAGCAACATAATTTATCGCAGACAAGGAGTTTGTCGCATAATGTGGCGTTTGATTTATGTTGTGCATTGAGTTTGAGGTCATGGTTGGAATTAAACTGCCTTGGAAATTTGGTCTGACTTTCCATTCAAGTCATTTTTGGGACTTCATATGTGTTAGCCTTGCCGTCTGAATAACAATTTTTTCTAAATAAGAATGCAATTCGATTTAATGAATCTTAAGCCTGTCTGGGCTGTTACGGTTTCTTAATTATAGCTTCATATGGTATTTGATTTATTTCTCTAAGTTGACTGATCTAATATTTTCCTAGGGCTAGGATCATCACTTCTCACATTTCTTTCGTCTATTTATTTTTAGTCATTTCTATGAATTTTTGTTGGATTTTTTCACTTTCCTGTCTTGCAAATTTTGTTTCCTATTTTCTCCTTTGCTCTGTGAAACATGTATGTTAGATATGAACGAGTTCCCAATATAGACATTTATATGTTAATGTTAGTTAATTATTTTTGCTCTTGGCTTGATATTTTTCAGGTTCTTATGTAACTCGCTTAAACATTTCTTTCAAGTTTTGTGCTCTATTATGACTGAAGAGTATGATTACACTTGATTGCTTATCTGGAATGTTTACTGCTTGTGCAGGAATTAGTTGGAGGATTTGACCAGGAAACTACAGCTGTTGTATTAGCAAGATATATCTCTTTGAAAAATGGAGATGGAGGTAAGGAAAGTTTTACATACCTGGATGGATGTTTTTACTCCATGATCACTTGCCAAAATCCCTAATCTATACTCGTAGCCGGTGAAGTTCATACTCTAGCTCTTTTTTTGGTAATACTCAGCAGTGATTACAATTGGCGCTCGGACGAGGCGAGGCGAGACGAGGCCCGAGCGCCTAGCTTCATTTCCAGGCGGCGCGCTTCAAAGAGGCGTCGCTTGGGCGCTCGTCCGATCCCAGGCACCGGGCGCTTCGGGCAAGCGCCTGGGTTAAACCAGGCGATCAAACCATATTTCTAGGCTTGGTTGGTCTCCGGTGCTTTAGTTGGTTCAATCGAACCAACTAAATCACCGATATCAGGCTCCCTCTCGCGATTTTCTCGACTTCCCCAACCCTAACACTCACGATTTTGCTGTCGAGATTTCTTCTCCGCTGTCGCTGCTCGCCGCTACTGTCGCTGCCACAATCGCTGCTCGACGACTGCTCGCTTCTCCATAATCATTGCTCTCGTCGCTACTGTCGTCGCTCTCGCTCCCGCTCCAGCTATGGTTGTCACTTGCTACCACTGTCGTTGCCTCAATAGCCTCGGTCTTCTCACACTCTTTTCACTATATTGTTAACAGTATATTAACAGTATACTGCTAACTGTATACTAATAATAGTATTTTGATTTATTAGATTAATAATATAGAGATCGAAACACTAAAAGTAACAAACTACAAAAAAAATTAGCTAGATATTTCATGAATAAAGAATAATTTTGAATGATATTCTTCTTTGATATAAAATGTTAGCCATATATATTAAAAATATTCAAAGGGAGGGAAATATTCCTAGAATAAAGATCTGTTTTTGCTGAAATACAATGTATATCAGAATTTCTACACAACTACCTTTTAAGGTTGTAATTTTGTTGAGGAAGCAGTGGACTTGGGAGACTTAACTATGACCATTATGATAATATAGTCGACTTTGGGTCATGTAGTCAAATCATCTTAAAAAGGTGACCGTCACGACCATATAATCATAGTGACCATTACGACAATATAGTCGACTTTAGGTCATGTAGCCACCACGACGGGGAGAACAGCTTGAGGTGGTCGAGATGGACTAATCCGATGCTCAAGTCTAGACGAAGCGCACGGTTGGGATCTTCCAAACGCAATATATTTTGCCGCTAAAGGAATAATATTTGGGGACTTAAACCAACAAAAAAAACAAAAACAAAAAAGAGTGATAACAATTGTAGTAGTGACCTTCGTAGTAAGTTAAAATATAGACAGCATATGAAAAGTTCAAAAAGAAAACGTGAAACACGTGGTAAGTATAAATACACAGGTTTCTTACCACCGTGGGGAATTTCAACCAACTAGATAGATAACATAGGATGGGGGGTGTTTGGAATCAAACAATTTACATGTCAGCACCCTTGAAGGACAAAAGCAGAGGAGACTCCTCTGTCGGATCCATTCTGTCCATCATCAGGATATTCCAATCTGATGAAACCCATTCTGACATGGGACATTTTTTTATCAACATTTCTGGTTTCTCCTCCAAGTATGGCACGATATGCTTTTTCATGTCACTTTGGGAGATTCTGAGATGATTTCCTTTGACACTGATAAATTTGACTCGCCCAGCATCATCCAAAGTTTTTAGACCAATCCAGTCTTCAGTGTAGAGGGTAGTCTGAAAAAGTCATTTATTTATATAAGTATTCTAAAGGTATTTATATAAGTCATCATGAATCGTGATCATCATCATCTAAGCCTTTTTTCAATTAACATGAGATTTAGGAAACAATCCTATAGAAGAACGAATAAAATAGAAGAAACAATCCTATGCATCAGATACTTAATTTTCAGAGAACACTGGGTTCATCAGAATCAGAGACCCATTGAAGATAAAATGAACAAACATTTCTATTAATGTGGCACAATAACAATATATATAAACATGATACTAGACTCTGGTTGCAAGTCTGATGTGGATATCATAACTATCCCAAGCCCAAGCAAACTTGATTGTATGTAATGACAACAATAAAACAACCATGTCTCGTTTGTTTCTAGCATATCTGTCCAGATTCTGCAACGCTCTCGAAATTTATATGCACAATAGTTGGGTCCACTTTATACACCAAGGAATAATGCACATTGCAAACATAATACCTCTTTCATAATATTGGTAGCACTTGAAAGTAGATTTCTCCATTTTGTCAATCATATTTCTCAATTCTGACAAAAGGAAGACCTGATTCATGTTTCTCCCTATTACTTATCTAGCATCTGTAATCCAGGTCATATGCGAAGCATGCATTAAATACATCAGTCTTACTCCTAGCATTAAGATTTTTCTATTTCTCAATTTATTAGAACAGGGTGGTTAATGGAACGGATGCCCCATAGATCAGATCAAGTATATATGGTTAACTAGCTTTTCCTAAGGAAAAGCATAAGAGAAATAATGACTTCTCACAATCTGATTAAAACAAAAGGAGCAACACTCAGACTCAAAAATAGAAGAACCTTCCAAGGATGAAACCAAACTAAACGATGCATACATGATGGAGCTTTATGAGTAATATAGAAGAAGGGAGTTATGGAGTTCACACTAAGTTCAAACTAAAGTCCAGCAGGTCTATCAACAATACATAATGGAAGTAGAAATAAATGAATCAAATATGTCATGTCTTCACCATATTCTGAGGAGTGTCACCTCTTTTTGGATTATAAGGTACTTTTTAGCAGTTTCTTTAAAAATAATTTCTAACTTTTCAGTATCTACAGGCTATTAGGTCCATCACAGCTTCCCCATCATTGGTACAGTCACATGAATCAAATTTCTGTACTAACAAATAAGTGAAGAATGATAATGTGATGTATAATGCAAGGGAAGGATGCAACCAACTTACTTAAAAGAAAGGCCTAGAGACTGCTCTCCATCCTCAAAAATTCGCTTAAAAGAAGAATCTTTGAAAACCGGATGTCCAAAACTTTCAGTGAGTACAACTAGTCCACCAGTTCTTTCAACTGCTAATTTCATCTCCGCAACCCCAACCTGAACATATTCAGAAAGGGTTAGAAAATATATTAAGCACTTCGACATCCATAGAACTTCCCTCCTCGGGAGTACAGCCACTAACACGAGACTCGAACATGATGACATGAAAATTTTCACAAGTGTAGGACACGTCAAAGTACCGACATGGCCATTGTTTCATGTGAATCTCATATATTATTATATTATTTTTTACTTGGTACAATTAGAATCTATGATTATCATAAAAAATATATAAAAATCTAGCAACCATTTATAGTAGCAAAATTCATATATATACTTCAAAGTTCAAACACATACATAAAAACATTCGATTATGTCATCAGTTAAACCTACATCAAAATTTGACCTGCCTTGAAAACTAATATAGATGGATAAATGTCTTACATATTTTGCACGACATTAATAGAAAATTTTGTCAATGGTACTACAAGGTCCTAATAAGTACTGAAGTATCCAACTTCCAACAAGGACACAACACACAACAAACAAACCTGAAACGTTCACACATCATAGTCACTGGAACTGTCCTAGTGTAATGTTCACAGCGTGCTAAAATGACACATCTCATTATTACACAAATAGACTGACTACTTGTAACTTGATTTTGAAAACAAAAAAATGACTTATTAGGTATAAAAAGTTAAAAACAATGAAGACAACAAACAAATCAAACCTGATCAAGTGCTGAAGCAAAAAGGTCCAAAACATGGCCCTGGCTAACCAGCTGCTTGGCAAGATTATCATAAAATTTAACAGCTTTGTGGAAATATGGAGCAGCATCTTTATCAAGATCTTTATCAAGATAATTTGCCATAAATTCAAATCCAAAGAAAGTAAGAAAACTCTCATTTGAGTTTTCCAATAAGTGTAGTCCGTCCCATTGAAAAAGGGAGGACGAATGAGAAAGTAACCCTCTTGAAAGCCGAAAAGAGCCATTTCTATTTGGGTGTTAAACCAAAGTAGAAAACCGTGGCTCTGATACCAATTGTTAGGATCAGAGCGGCACTAAGAGGGGGGGGGGTGAATTAGTACAGTGGATTAAAACTTGTAAGTTTGAAAGACGATTTCGAAAATGTGTAGAGATTTCGATTTGACAATGAATGACTAGATAAAAGTAGCTCGAGTAACGTGAGAAGATGAAAACCGAAAGCTTGATGTTGTGTAAATAATGATTTCGGAAAGGTAAGTACTCACACATTCAAGGACCACACCAATTTAAAGTTGTTCGGTCAAATGACCTACATCCACTTGCGAAGCCTTCTTCGATGAAGCTCCCAACTTCCACTAGCAAATCACTTTGAAGGGGAAGGACAAATACCCCTCTTACAACCTTTTACAAGTGGTTCACCCTCGGATTTCTTCCGGCGGATTCCCAGCAAGCTCCCGGTCTTGTGGCGAGTTCAACTAGTCTTTGGCAAGTATCCGATTCTTCTCGGTGATCTCCACGAACCTCCGTTGATCTTTCCGACGGACTTCCGAAAACTTCGGCAAGTCCCCGATTCCTTCTTGGTTGGTTCCGGCAGCACTTCCAACGATTCTTCGGACTTCTTGCGGACTCTCGAACACCCATCGAACTTGACTCCGGTAGACTTGCTTTATGTCTTCAAGCTATCGTAGTTAATCCTGCACACTTAATAAAACTTCAATCGAGACAATTAATACAAAGCAATAATCAAGTTGTCCGGCATGTCATTGGTCTTACGACGCTTCGTTCGATTCTTCGGCGCATCGTCCTCTCTTGCGGCCTATTGCCCAATCAGCCAATTGACTCCGCAACTCCGATATCCTTGGCGCAACACCCGGTCTTCTTGGCCCGATGCCCGAATCCACGGCCCGAAGTCTTCTGTCGATACGTCGACCGATCCATCGGCCCGACGTCCAATCTTCTGACATGTTCCTCCGGCACAACATGATTTTCCTGCTTTAATTGTCTCATCCTGATCGAAGCATCCTGCGTCACTCAAAACGTAGATTAAATCATAAACACATATCAAGTGGTTTCATCATCAAAATACGAGATTTAACATTCACATGACACATCCTTTATTTACAAGCCTAAAACGGCCACCAACCCAACTAAAATGGAACTATTAAGCCTTCGGTCATCCCTCTACATGCTGTGGAAAGCATGAACAAACAGGAAGACACAGACATACATAAGTATTACATCAAACATCCTGTTTAGAACTTTATCCGTGACAACTTGGAATTCATATTTTCCGGTGGTGCATAATCTGGTTCGATTTGGTAGAGTTACAGTCGGCATACATGCATCTGGAGAAACTGGCAGTACAAAGTTGAGCTGTAATCTTTCCAAGAACTCTGTTTATTCCATTCTTTTGACACTGTTTTGTTTCCTGGAATCATTTGCAGTTAAAAGGCTTTCAGCTTGGATGGGGCTTTCGGATAACAGGAAAGGTGTTGCCCGTCATTTCGCTCGCTGTTCGTGAGAGGAATATCTCGCGTGTGCTCGCTCAGGTAAAATTTCTGACCAGGGTCGTTCAGATTGAGAGAGGAGTTCTTCGGGAGAATCCGATTAGAGGTAGACTCGGACAGGATTTCGTATGGGCCTGATTTTACCATGCCCAATATACGGTCTCTGAGATTAGATGAATAAGAGACTATATATACATGGTAACTAAGGATATACATGTTCGAAGGATTAGATCTTCTTGTATCGTCTAGGGACTATGGCATTGTGGCCTAGTACGTCGATAGTTGATGAGTCGAGTGAATTATTAGCAATAATTCACTATATCAGAAGGAGTTCTAACGGAAACGACTCATGGCCAGTTCGATATCGTGCCTAGAGGATCACACATATTAAGTGGATGTTGTGAAGTCCTTATTTTAGATCCTATGGATGAGATCCGATTGGAAGATTGGATAAAGATTCAATGTGAACGAGATAAAAATTTAGTGTGAACAGGATCCGTTAAGGATATGCTTCTAGCACTTATATAGATAGGAGGACGCCCCTCTTATTCTCCTCAGTCTCCTCTCCTCCTCCTTGCTCCGGCAGCCTCGTGGTGCACGGGGAGAGAAAGATCCCGCGGTGATCTAAGGAGCGTCGTCGCACTGCGTCTGCTGTGTGGATTACCACTACAGAGGAGTATGCTAGTGCTCCTTCATCCTCTTCATTGGATCTGGAAATTCGGGGATATACGATCTCCCCAGGTAATGCTTCTGACATGATATATGCGATTTTTCGGATCAGCAAATTTTTTGCGCACCAATCGTCGCACAACGGCCATGTACTTAACTATGGGAAATATGGTCTTGTTTTGTTTTCCGCTACGCATGAGATGGACTCCTCACGATTTCCCAACAGTCCTAATCTAGTCCTAATAGATTAGGACTCTACTAACTATAATCCCAACAGATTATGACTCTTCTAGCTAGAGTCCCAACAGAACACAAAAGAACAAAAAAAAAAAAAAAAAGCCTGAGTTTGTGATTAGAAACTGGAGACTTAATTCTTTTTCCCATCATTTCTCTCAAAATAATCGATCCTGTGCCTCCTCCCCCTATAAAACATTCTTTTTTCTATTCCATAGAATGCTCGACCAATCACATTTTTCTAATGCGATCGGTATCCTAAACTTGTGACGATTAAGATTTAATATAAAATTGCTAATCTATTATCGAACGAGTCACCGTCTGAATCATAATTAAAGATTATTCATGCATCTGTCGGAGGCTCACGGGGGGGATGCACCGTGAAGTCTTTAATGTCGTCCATCCACGTGTGCGGCGATCATCACGAGAATCGGATGTGATCATCCATCTACGTGGATGTCTCTTTTCTGCGAGCATTGCTTCAACTGGTTGGCCTTTCGTAGCCTTGCCTGCAACGGTGGTGAGGAAGCTCTATTTATACTATCAAGCTTATCGAAGGGTCGTGGCACGTCTAACCTCATGTGGAGACCTATTAGGCACGGTGATATGAAGCAGGTGTCCACGTGTCGACATCTGACACACCACGCACTATCCTCTCATCAATCGATACATACCTTCCAAATATTCGATCATGAAGCAAACCTTAATTAATACTCACATATGAAATCAGTCTCTTAAACAAATTTATGAAATGTAGTTGGGAATATCTCTTGGTTAGAATTATGTGAGAAAATTAACAACCAAATTTACATTATTTGAATTTTATGTAATTTTTCTTGGAATGCTCTAGTGCACTTTTTATCTTTTGTTTTGATATTGGACAAAGTGGGCACTTTATACTACCGGTGTGGGCTTTGTGTAGCGAAAAGAAATGGTTATGTGTCGGAACGCAGATCTAACATAGAATTGCCGCCCCACGTCAAATGGCGGACAACCTTTTACCTTGTCGACAAATGGCGGACAACCTTTTACCTTGTCGACAGTATATATATATATATATATATATATATATATATATATATATATATATATAAGGGTATAGATCCAAATTAAAAAATAGTAGACTCCTAGTAGTTCCTATTGGAATAGTTATGTTTATATTTTAAAAAATTATATTAAGATTTTTATAATTTTAAAAATAAAATAAATGATCATATTTTATTAAAGTCAACTATTATGATGACAGATAGTACGTGATATCACATGTTGGATTGACATCATAAAATCAATAGTTGAAATGATAATTTGAACGTTTCTCTATCACCCTTCGCATCAATCTATGTCGCTCGCCTCCCTACCCACTTATAACTCCTTCTAGAGCTTTGCCTTTACTTCTTAGTCTTCTCCTATTCCTTCTTTCTTATGCTTTTCTTTCAATGCCACACAACTCTTTTTCATCTTTGTGCTCTCTTCCAATTCCAACTTAATTTTTGATATGCTTAATTTAAATATTTAATTTTTTTGATATGCTTTTACTGTCAAACAATAATGCCAAAAGGATTAATGTGATATCAGATGGTATAAACCCAACATAGAGGGAAGAATAATACATTTTTAAGAAAATAAAATAATAATTAAATTGTTTTATTAAAATTATAAATACAACAACAATAACACACCACAATATCTTAAGTAGGTTATTACACAAATTTCATTTGTAAATGTTAACAAGTGTATGAAACATCAATTCATATTTGAAATATGCATCGGACCTTAATACACATTTCATTATTCAAACATACACTTACTATCACTTATATCCTCATTTAATTATTTGGTCTTTACATCCACTCTCATCAGTTGCTTCTGCGGTCTGACCTGACCCAAGTCAATTTCACCTAATTGCAACCCTTATTACATTTACACGAACCCAAATCTAACTCAACGATTGGGTCTATTTGCGAACCCAAATCTCGCCTCGGATACCACCCGTTCTATCTTTCGCTATGTTAAGAACGGTCCTAATCGAAGTATGCAGCATTTACGCTACAAAGTATGCCCCTTCCCCGGCCTTGACGTTGTTTTCCTGTCATTTTCAAGACAGGAAACTTATTGTTCTACGAAGGGATCGAGGAGCTGAGAGACTCCGGGCTGGAGGAGGAAACGGGGAATTGGGCCAATGTGGATGACTTCAAGTGGTTAAGAGCGGTGCAGTCTCCCAACTGGTCTGTGATACCTGAGGAAGAACGTGTGCAAACCAAGAATGCATCAGATACCACCAAGGAGCCATGTGAAGATAAGCAGTTAGAAGCATTGTTAATCTGCTTTTTACACTTGAATCTGTTTATCTTGAACCTTTGTTGAATTCATTTGCGATTGCGACTCTCTCACCAAGAAAGATTATAGATCTTGATACTAGCAAAACGATAATATTATTTTTCAAGTGGAGGACTTAGTCTATTGACTAAAATATCTGAACGGAACAAAATTAGTTATCTTATCCAATTATAAAAGGGCCACATAAATATAAAGAGAATAAAAAACAGACAAAATGAGATGTAGAATTGATCAAGAACTGCTGCTCTGTTAGATTTTAGCTTTGGTTCGATGAAAGCATAATTTGACTACCGAATTTATATCAAAATTTTCAAGCTAAAGTTGCCTTACTGGTTTATGGATATATAGGTGGCCAACTCATTCGAAATGGCATACGATTGACCAGTAGCATGTCGGAAGTATTTGTTGCCATCCCCTCCAAAAAACTTGCAGTGTTCAGGTTCATAATATCTCACCCCCCCTATAGCATGCATGATATTTTGCCTGTCAGTATAGATCACTTGACGATGCTAAACTAATCAATAACCAAAATCCATTGTCTAACACTCACTTTCGAGCAAGGACACAGCCACACTTCATGCATCCAATATATACTCGAGGTTTCAAACGTTGCCTTGCTAAAGTGTTTCCCAATGTTGCTGCAAAATTTTGAAGGTAATCAAAATAATCTACATCCCACTAAACAGGATGGCCGCACATTGGCAGATCCAGATCTTGTACACTGGTGTTGAATTTTTTCTAAGATTTTTCACAATGTTGGGGAGAGGCATGTGTCACGGTTCGTGCCACCGATCTGACAGGCCATCAGGCTGGTATATACTGTCTGATATGTATCCGTATCGGTTAGAACAAAATGTTATACCATGGAAATAACATGGGCAAACAACTACAATATAAAATAGTTACTAGCTACACTTAGTAGTTGCATAATGCTGCATATCTATTATAAGCTTAGGCTTCTATTACCAACTTGATGAAAGTATATGCTATATAACTTATTTTGTAATACAATTAATAATTTTCCAATCACGTATATATCCAGGAGGTGACTACTAGAAGCACAAAGAACATGCAAAAACTTAATATCACCTGCGAAAGACCAACTATGTTGTAACCCATGCTAAGTTCCTCCATCTCCTTTACCTGCAAACCAAGCATGCAATTCAAAGAGCTCAGTGATAAGCACTTTGACCTTTATGAAGAATCAATTCTAATGAACTTCACCCAAACAGCTTAATCACCTTCTGACATACAACATCTGCCTGTAACATGCGAAATATGTTTGTTAGAAACAGAATGTATAAGAAAAATTCTAGCGAAGGCATACTTTTCAAAGAAGAATATCAACCTGTTCCTGAAGTGGCATAACCCAAGAGTCCCAGACTCCATCTCCAATTTCTCTAACAAACAGTGTAAAATGTCAGACAAAAAACTAGATTTATCAAACAACCTAAATATGATCCTGAACAGAGAATGACTATATTAATGTCAAGACATGCTATAATAGTGTCACTTATTTGTATCTTACAGCATGAATATGATGTCTAATTAAAGTATAATTCCTAATACATTTCACGAAAGAAATATCCAGATGCAAATTTAGTCACAAGTATGGGGAAAATACTAGCATTCACCTAGGTCCTCTTTTTTTTTTTTTCTTCACAAAGAAACTATGTCTAAGATAAAGACAGTAAGTTTATAAGTTACTTCAATATTAATTTTGAAAAATGAAGACAAATCAGTGCATGAAGCTTCCTTCAATGTAGAATCTGGAGAGGGTCAATATACACAACCTTACCCTTGTAGGGGAAAAAAAAGAAAAAGAAAAGAAAGGCTTTGTAACTCAAACCTGGTCACCCAAGTTACAAAGGAACAACTGTATCATGCACAAGGCTTGCTCTGTTTATTTTTAATAATAGGCAAACTGAGAGCTACTGTCCAAAAGCCATTATTTCTATGTAAAATTTAGCAGAAACAACATCAGGTGGTGTCAATATGCAGAGTAAAGAATCTCATTCAATTTCAATTTACTTCAACAGGAGAACACAATTTGATAACTTCTTTTCTGATGTGAACAAATCTTGATTGAATGACCATTGAAACTTCTGCTACTAGACCTAACATCTATCATCCATTCCTCCCTCCTGCCTAGTTATCAAATATCAATTACACTGAAAATTTTTGTTAAAAAAGAAAAAGACTTGTTCCAATATTTAAAACTAGTAAAGTCAGGTGCTGCATGGAAAGATGTACTTATTTTTACAACTTATGCTTAGTGCAATCATTGAATTTTCCCAATCTTGAAAAGCTATGAAATAAAGAAGAAAATGACAAATTGACCACAATAGTCATTTTAAAGGTCTTGACAATAATTATCAAATAGCATATCACACTTTATGCAAGTAACTTTGTCTGTCATTTCTATTTTTGTCACCTCTATCGCGAGGAGCCAATTATATCGTTGAGAATATATATGTGATAACCTGTAAATTTGAGCTATCCCCATCTCATCCTCTCCGTAATCAATAGCTAACTGAGACCTTAGAGCATATTCAAGAGGCAGTATTACAGGAGACTATTAGAAAGCAAAGAATCCTCATGGTGTGGTTGCAAATGACACCATCTGCAGCAATAAGAAGAAAACTGAGGTGTCTAATGCTCGTAATCTAACAGATGAACATAGTAAAAAATAAGGATATAATCTAGATAAAAACTCATACATTAAAAGCAAACGAACTAACATAATGACCGAGCTGCAAGAGCTTCATGAATAAAAAAGCGAACAGGAAGAAAGGGGAAACATACATGCAGTATCCCTTGGAGCGAGACCAATCGCTCAAAAGCTGGGTAAACTGCGCAACCCCTTTATTGGCACACTGATCTCCGATCCCTAACAAGCATCACGAGAGAGAGAGAGAGAGTTCTCACACCGATTCAACAAAATCTTCCGCGATAACCTTTAAGAACCAGGGCGACGGGAGCCATTTGGGATGCGGTCGTACCGTGCAAGACGATGAAGGGGAGGGAAGAGGAAGCGGGGGCGGAGATGACGAGGAGGACGACGAGAGAGAGGAACTTTCGCGTGGCCATTATTGCCGCCGTGTTCAGAACATTAACCATGTTCTGAACATTGCACCGTTTTTTTTTCTTTTTTGTCAGTGCAAACACCGTTTCTTTTTTTTTTTTCCTACAGCACACCACCGTTTCTGAATAATACTGGTACAGTTCTGAACATTGTTCAGTTCTGAATCGGAGCCTCGACAATGTCGAGGCTCCGATTCAGTATAAGAGGGCCAGCAGAGGCGCATCTCCGGCAAGCAGTTCGAGGGCGGCCGCACCCAGGCCGATTACAGCATCCAGAAGGAGGCGGAGGACTCCGCGGAGGAGGACTCCTTCTGGATGTTGTAATCAGCCAAGGTGCGGCCATCCTGTTTAGTGGGATGTAGATTATTTTGATTACCTTCAAAATTTTGCATCGTTTGAAACCTCGAGTATATATTGGATGCATGAAGTGTGGCTGTGTCCTTGCTCGAAAGTGAGTGTTAGACAATGGATTTTGGTTATTGATTAGTTTAGCATCGTCAAGTGATCTATACTGACAGGCAAAATATCATGCATGCTATAGGGGGGAGGGTGAGATATTATGAACCTGAACACTGCAAGTTTTTTGGAGGGGATGGTAACAAATACTTCCGACATGCTACTGGTCAATCGTATGCCATTTCGAATGAGTTGGCCACCTATATATCCATAAACCAGTAAGGCAACTTTAGCTTGAAAATTTTGATATAAATTCGGTAGTCAAATTATGCTTTCATTGAACCAAAGCTAAAATCTAACAGAGCAGCAGTTCTTGATCAATTCTACATCTCATTTGTCTGTTTTTGGTTCTCTCTTGGTGAAATAAAATCTCTGACTCCTTCAATTTCAGGCATATACTGCACAAGTACGTGAACGAGGATGTATCACTAGGATCTTGGTTCATAGGATCAGATGTTGAGCATATCGATGACCGCAAACTATGCTGTGTTGTGGCACCCCACCCGGTAAAGATGCTTGCTGTTTATGTTTGATCTTTCAAGTCCTAATATTCAATACCAGAACAATATGCAGATTGCGAGTGGAAGGCCCAGGCAGGCAACACTTGCGTTGCCTCATTCGATTGGAGCTGTAGTGGTTCGTATCTGTGATTAGAGAGGGCCCTAAATCCAAACTGGGGTTAGGTTGGGTGAATGTGGTGTTTCCGAGCACATTCTTTACGGTGTACTTGACATTGTCTGTCTAATCTCATACAGATGATTGCTGGTACACAGTAATAAATGCTCACTCTGATGCAGACTGATGTTAACCCCCAAGTAGGATCTTGTGCTGTTGATCTAATAACTCATAGTTAGCCTCACCTAAATGGCATCCGATGCAGGTTGTAAAGGTCCGGATCAGCGAGACGATGTCTTCCTAAAGCCATCCTGATGATAATAGAGTTATCTGCAGCTTGCGCGCAAATCAATATGATGTAGAACTATCGAGCAAACGAATGTGAAGACAACCAAACCGACCTGACTCGAGAGGGGGGAAGAAGAAGTTCGAGAACCAAAAATGTCAATTCCAAGATGGCACGCATTCCACTCGTATCAGCAATCAAAAGTATGGATCAAAGCTGCCCTGAATGAATCAAATTCTTCGACCGCCTAACCGATTTCTAACCGAAAGGGTTTTTCCTTGAACGCCCCAAGATGGGCGCTGCTGGAACAAGAGAGCCAGACGGCTCCAGCTCCATCAAATCCTCCAAACGTGCAATCTCGAGGCCAGGCCTTACCGAGAACCAAAGCGGACCAAGAAACAAAGGAAGATAACCACTTACTTGTAAGAAAAGCCCCATCGCCGGCCCGATAATTGAGCGGGCGCGGCTTCCGCAGTCGTCCTCCAGCAACAAACCGGCCGGAGCTCCATCTCCACGGCCACCGCTCCAAGATCGCCCACGGCGCTTCTAATCGTTCCGAACCCAAAGGTGGATAGAGAAGACTATAAAATATAAATACTACAAAATCAATCATATTATGTCATTAAATGGTAAATCAAGTGGATCAAAACACTGTACACGCATCTCAAAGTGGGATGGGCGTGGATCATGCGTCCTGATGAATATACTATAGATCGAAAAAGAGGATACTGCCACGCAATAAAATGTGTGTGCCACTTAAACTTAAATTTGAATTCAAAATATAAGCTTGTCTAATTTTGTATTTAATTTAAATGAAATTAGAGAATATCCGCAGCGAATTAGATGAACCATTATATCGGAAGATTTCTCTTCATCCGCTGATCGGGCCCACTAAACATCAGCCAATGGGGGTCGTCGAATGGCCGAACTCTGCAACCAACCCGAAAAGCCCAGCGGCCTCGTCACGTCGGCCACCGTCAGTCCCCGTCCCCATATCAACGGGCAACAGAAACACCCATTTGTCCTACCTACAGCTATTGATGGAGGCGGCGATGCTATCTTGTGGACCCCAATCCTGCGACAGTCACAAGACAGGTAAGGCGGTCACAGTGGTAAACGGATCCTTCCGCCTGGATAAGAAAAATATCTCCTATCTTCGATGCCGTTCCGAAGACCGGATCGGCGTCACCATCATCGTCGTCGTCGTCATCAGCAGTATCCTAAAAAATAAAATTGAAAATATTACCTTCGTCTTAATTTCCACACACACGAAAATAAAAGAAAGAAAAATGAATTACGAGTTTTAGTGTTGGAGTTTATTAGGGTTATTGAGCGTTCTGCTTCCACACTCTACCCACCCCATCCTCCTCTCTCAGCATGTATAAAGTTGCCTCTTTTGGACGACTCCGCACCCACTACCCTTCTTCTGGGTCTTCAGCCTTTCGATCTCTCTCCTCCTCCTTCTCCTCATCCCCTTCTCTGTTTAGGTCTATCGTTTCTCGTTCGCACCTTCGATCCTCGCCCGTACACTCTAGATTCGTCAGCTTTTCTTCTTCGCGATTTTGCCGTCGAGATTTCTTCTTCGCTGTCGCTGCCACCGTCGCTGCTCGCCGCTACTGTCGCTGCCACAATCGTTGCTCGCCGACTGCTCGCTTCTCCACAATCACTGTTGTCGTCGCAACCGTTGCCGCTCTCGCTCCCGCTTCAGCTATGGCTATCGCTGTCGTTGCCTCAA
The DNA here is from genome assembly GCF_036884655.1 of Musa acuminata AAA Group. Classification (NCBI taxonomy): domain Eukaryota; kingdom Viridiplantae; phylum Streptophyta; class Magnoliopsida; order Zingiberales; family Musaceae; genus Musa; species Musa acuminata. The sequence continues at coordinate 26,653,674 of NC_088359.1, read as the reverse complement.
TAGCCTCGATCTTCTCACTCTTTTCACTATATTGTTAACAGTATATTAATAATATACTACTAACTATATACTAACAATAGTATTTTGATTTATTAGATTAATAATATAGAGATCGAAACACTAAAAGTAACATACTACAAAAAATTTAGCTAGATATTTCATGAATAAAGAATAATTTTGAATGATATTCTTCTTTGATATAAAATATTAGCCATATATATTAAAAATATTCAAAGGGAGGGAAATATTCCTAGAATAAAAATCTGTTTTTGCTGAAATACAATGTATATCAGAATTTCTACACAACTACCTTTTAAGGTTGTAATTTTGTTGAGGAAGCAGTGGATTTGGGAGACTTAACTATGACCATTATGATAATATAGTCGACTTTGGGTCATGTAATCAAATCATGTCACCACCATATAATCATAGTCGACTTTAGGTCATGTAGCCACCACGTCGGGGAGAACAGCTTGAAGTGGTCGAGATGGACCAATCCGATGCTCAAGTCTAGACGAAGCGCACGGTTGGGATCTTCCAAACGCAATATATTTTGCCGTTAAAGGAATAATATTTGGGTACTTAAACCAACAAAAAAACAAAAACAAAAAAGAGTGATAACAATTGTAGTAGTGACCTTCGTAGTTAAAATATACACAGCACATGAAAAGTTCAAAAAGAAAACCTGAAACACGTGGTAAGTATAAATACACAGGTTTCTTACCACCGTGGAGCATTTCAACGAACTAGATAGATAACATAGGATGGGGGGTGTTTCGAATCAAACAATTTACATGTCAGCACCCTTTAAGGACAAAAGCAGAGGAGGAGACTCGTCTGTCGGATTCATCCTGTCCATCAGGATATTCCAAGCTGATGAAACCCATTCTGACATGGGACATTTCTTTATCAACTTTTCTGGTTTCTCCTCCAAGTATGGCACGATATGCTTTTTCATGTCACTTTGGGAGATTCTGAGATGATTTCCTTTGACGCTGATAAATTTGACTCGCCCAGCATCATCCAAAGTTTTTAGACCAATCCAGTCTTCAGTGTAGAGAGAAGTCTGAAAAAGTCATTTATATATACAAGTATTATAAAGGTATTAAAGAGAGAGAAAAAGGATGAAGCTACAGAAAGTTTAATTTGTCCAAATATACTTCCTATGGATCCATTTGAGTCATCATATAGCATGAAAATTAACACCTCAGCATGCAAGGGCAATGTTGCAAAATTTATGGCATCATGAATCATGATGATCATCATCTAAGCCTATTTTCAATTAACATGAGATTTAAGAAACAATCCTATAGAAGAAAGAATAAAATAGAAGAAACAATCCTATGCATCAGATACTTAATTTTCAGAGAACACTGGGTTCATCAGAATCAGAGACCCATTGAAGATAAACTGAACAAACATTTCCTATTAATGTGGCACAATAACAATTTATATAAACATGATACTAGGCTCTGGTTGCAAGTCTGATGTGGAACAATGTCAACTCTTATTCTTGACTCTATATCAGATATTTAATATCAGATTTTTGCCTGTACCATGCTCTGCTACTTATTGGCCTCAGGTGATCTTATCAATTTCCATCTACATGCATGGATCTCTTGAAAGGTAACATCTACAAGGTTTATCATCGGTGATATGTTCTAACCATGAATCTGCATTTCAACCACAAACCTACTACCCATTTGTTCTGCAGCCTAGACCTGGATGAACTCTGGTAGGTTCATTTACAACTGAATTGACTACTATAATCCTCAACTTAATAGAGATCAGAAGCAGACAGAAATGAGCTTAATGTCCTATGTAACACTGCAGTTGCTAATGTAGAAACTGCTCTAGGAATTTCTTTATGGTTGCATGCAAACAAGGTTGCACCCAATAATCATCAAGTCTGGTGCAGAGTTACTTAAAAGGTATTCCTCACCTGTTGTGGAGGCAAAATTGGGTTAAAGGCACCATCTGGATAATATCCAAACCAAGATGTCTCCCGAGGAATCAGAACTGTATCATGCTCGAACTGTCCAGCAAGTAGAAATCATAAATAAAAAAATAGTAGTCCCATCTTGCAGGATAAGATGTAAATAAAGCAAAAAATTGTAATGCCAAAAGTAGTAAATATTTCATCTGTACTATCCCAAATGATCCTAGTGGTTCATCTCTGTCGCTAACCAGAAACACAGACCTTCAAGAAAATTGAGAAATGAAACAGAAGCTTTGTGAACTGACCATTATAAGAATCAGATTTTCTAAGCTACTGAACCTTTCTTTGTAGGTAGAATTTCTTTCACTGGGAAGTTCATTGTTAAGCTTTGGCAGAAACCTGCATCCTTCCAAATACTCAGGAATGTCCTAGAAAAACAAAAATTGTGAGCAGTATAACTTGAATCCATAATCAAGTAAATTCAACACATAATGTGGAGAAAAACTCAAAAAGGGATGACAAAGACTTGCTCTAAACATTGGTACCAAGTATCTAAAATTGATGTACCATGTAAACCTTATTTGATAAATAAGATGTGCAAGGATAACTGTTGGTTGATGCATAGTACAGTCCTATTAGTGATTCTTCCCTGATGCTCCACAATAACAATAGTTCTAGCAATCCATAATCATGGTGATCATGTGAAAAATTTTAGTATCTTCTTAGAACTGATACTGTCATCTGCAAATTACTTGATTGTAATAAATGTAAATAAATTGAAATTTCAGGAACAAGAATCAACAGGTTTTACAGAACAGAATATTATCCACTGCTGCAATAGAGCCTATGGTAGGCAGAAAGGCAAACCACTGGCCAACATCTTATCCCGATAAAGACAGAATCTCTCAACATGGCATATTATATAATGTCAGCTTCCTTGTAAGTAAAATATTTGCGCTCAAATCATCCAATAAATTCTTAATTTTGTTGCCTAACAACGGATTGTTTGTCTCAAATGTTATCCATTATACATAAACTTTTGTGAGGGTTTCATGAAAAGTTGCCAAGAAATGGCATAGGTAACAGCATAATTCACCCTGCTAGCAATTTATATTGTTAGCAGTGAGTTCAGAGATGCCATCAAGTTGCAAATCATGCTCTCAATGGAACATATCTCCCAAACAGTCCAGTCTAATAATGCTATCAAGCTGCAAAATGATAAGCTTATAGGCTACATATATTTCAATCAAAATCTCCCTTGTGTCATCATTCCTGCCCAATATGAGGTATAGACCATCATTGGTGTGTGTGCGGGCGTGCGCTCATATCAATTGTGACTAGCATGATACCCATCTAGCATGATATAAGTATAGGTCTCACAAGAAATCCTAAACCTGATATCTCCATATCCATTTTCTCTGTTTGTCTTCCCCTCTGTTCTATGCTTCCACAGAAACTTGCCTACAAATTTCTTCATTGAGCGTATACCAAGTACTTCATTGAAGTTTGTTATCTACTATGTGACAATGCTATATTTTCAAGAAATGAATTCACATGATATATATTGAGTCATGTACTGTAAACCAGCCTTAATACCACTTTTCATGGGTGAACTATCAATATGAATCAATCATATTTGACAAGTTTTGGCCAAATCAGTGACAGAAATGGCATCTACACCGACTCAACCAGAGGACTGCGCAATATTTACGGGAGGCCTTCAGATGAGGAGATATCACCTATGCCCTAGATCTACAAAAGTTTTTGGAGGATTTTTGGAGGACTGCACAGATATGTCACATCACATGGTGAAAATCAGGAAGCGGGAGAAAGGGTTGGAGGGAGGGAGGATGAGGATGGGAAGAAGAAAAGGAAGAGAAGGTAAGGCAGAGCAGGAAAAAAGGTGGTGAAAGAAAAAGGACAGAGAGGTCAGAAGGCGGTGAGTGATGGTGGGCACAGTCAGGGTGGTCACAGTCTGCATGTCAAACCCTGAGTACCTAAAACTGGATGCAATTCAGAAAAAAATGCCGGCTTTAAACCCCAAGTAGTGGGGTTAAAAAAAGGATTGAACCACCCAGGTGGTCCGTGTTCCAACATACCAGTTGGTATAAACTGCTCTGGGCGAAATTGTATTCCTTGGATAAGACTATGTCCATTGACCCTATCCTACCCCGTACAGTGGGAACCTCATGTACTAAGCCATCTTTTTTTCATAAAAAATCTGTTTCTAGTTGATGGATGAAGAAAGAATCTTGAAGTCGTAGACAAGAGAAGAGTGTTTTGGACGAGAGTTTGGATTCTATATAATAATTGCTGTATAACAGACTTGGAATAAAGTATTTTTACCTGCCCAAAAAAAATAATTGTTGGTTAGCAAGTCCAGTTCATTATTATTCAATTACCATGCAACCATCAAAAGTTCCAAGTGATTTGGAGTAAATAACTAAATAGCAAAAAACAACATTAAGCTAATTGAAATAGATAACAAAAAGACAAAGTTGATCAGTCAAGACTGAAAATACAATACTCACAGTTGGGATCTTCAGATAACCACTAGGAGCCAAGTGTGCCTGTAATAAATCAATTTCAAGTCAGAGATACCAAATAGTACCCATATTTGGCTTAACGGATTATGTTACGACAAAATACTGTGAGGAAGAATCTCCCTAAAGGTCACTAAGATCTTCATTGCATAGTGTAGCCATAGTTGGCAACAAACCTGCACATAATCTGAATAGATTTGTGATTTGATGAGGTTGTCCACAAGTATGCATATAATCCCTGACTGCAATAGAACAACATTGAAACAGCACACTCATATTTAATAAAACCAAAAAGATATTGTAGCATACAATTGCATCTTATGTTTCTACATTACACGATCATTGTTTTTATTTAAGCAGTATATATGAAAAAACTAAGGCTGTAAATCATTCTAAAGCAGCAGAAAATTTTAAATTAAAATGGACATATTTAAACAAGCAAAGGGGTAAGTCAAAGCAGGGAAACTTCATTATAAAACTTGTATAATTTAATTACACTATTATTGTTACCTCACTAAACTACATTCAAAAAGTAGAAATTGTTCGACAAAAGGAAAGAACACACCACACAACAGTTTACATAAGGGTTATCTCCACCTGTATCACTTGGGAATTTGGAAACAATGTAGTTAAAAGGTGCTACCACTGAAAGGTGTTAAGGTGTCAAAACGCCTGAGGCACTCGCCATCGTCCAAGCAAAGAGAAACACTCCCATATATATATATATATATATATATATATATATATAATGAGAAGAGGGAGGAGGAATTAGGTAGTAGGAGATTGTTAGGATCCAAGGAGACTTGGTGGCTATCGATTGGGAGGGGAGCTATCAAGGAGGAGGGAGGGGGAGGGGGCAACGACGGAGAAGCGGATAGCAAGAGGAAGAGGGGGAAGATGCAAAGAGAAGGAGAAGAGGGAGGAGGAAGAATCACGTAGGAGGCGAACAAGGAGAAGAAGGATGAAGATAGGAAGGAGGACGACTGTTGGTTGTGAGGGAAGGACGGGGGGCAAGCAGCAGAAGACGTTGTCGGAGGGAAGGACGGGCCCGGGGGGGGCGGGGGTGTGGTGGTGGTGTTGGTTGTTGAGGTCCAAGGAGGCTCGACAAGTGGACAATGACAACAATAGAGGAAGGGAAGGAGAAAGAGGGGCAGCATGATGGAAAGAAGAAAGAGAGAGTTACCGTGAGAAGAAGACGTTGTCGGCGGGCCGTTGTGAGCAAAAAATCCACTCGTCGATCATTGGCGGGCCACCTTTGCCATAAGAGGAAGTTGTTTTCTGTTGTGGAGAAAAGAAGCTGCAAACGATGACATAGGGAGGAAGAGGCTTGCACTCCGACAACATAGTGCAAAGGAGGCTCACAGTAGGGTTTCACTGAGTTCATTTGATTGCGTCAAGCATTGGGTGTTGGTGGTGGTGGTGGGGGGGGGGCGATGGGTTGGGTTTGGGAGGGGTGGCAGGATGTTGTGATTATTTGGTTTGGTTGAGCCAACTATTCCAAAAGGATTGAACTCAGACTCGATTAGATCGAGTGCATGCCTAAGTCACCCAACACTTAGGCTCAAGCACGCGCCCAAGTGGCGCCTCCTTCAAACGCCTTGTCCAGATCTGTTACAAGGTTCTCAAGCCTCACCTCACTTGAGTGCCTAGGCGAGCGCCTTCTAAAAACATTACCAAATAGAGAAATAGTTCGAGACCAATGTGATGGGTCTTGTATGTTCCCCATAATCCATGGAACTGCTACTGATGTCAAGGATGGCATTATCACCATCACTTCTTCTATACTTTAATTGTTTTGAAGCTACTAGGGGCTATGACGAAGGAGGCTATTAGCGTTTGTATGAAGGAGTAGGAGGGAGAGGGTGCTATCAGGTGCAATCGAGGAGGCGGTTGTGGAGGAGCCAAAAGGAGAGGGTGTTGTCTGGGGCGACGAAGGAGGCAGGAGGAGGCGGTTGGGGTTGAGGAGAGAAAGAAGGGTGCTTTTGGGTCTGGGGAGGGAGAGGGGGCGACGACCAACAAGGAAGGAGAGAGAAACTACGAGAGTTCGCTAAAGATCACACTCACATAAAAGCCTCTCGTCAAAGGATGTCATTATCGTTATCTATCGGTAGAGAGGAAGATGCCATTGTCATTCGTTGATGGAGAGGAAGAGATCACCTTATAGTGTGTCGATCAGGTTTTCCAAGGGAGCAACCTTATGTGCACGAGGGTAGGGGGTGTGGAAGTTAAGTTAATTTGGTTCGATCAAACCAGAATCAATGAACGAACCTATTTAGATTAGGTTTGATTCTATTTCAATTTGCCTCAGACGAGCGTTGGGATCGCTTGATGCCTGGGCCACGCCCAATTGAAGGTGCCCGCTTGGACCCTACCAAGACCACTTACTAGGTGCTTGGGCGTCGCCTCACCTCGCTTGGGCACCTAGGTGAGCACCTGGTCATTTTACAATTTGGAAATGCCTCAGTACTAGAGGATTACGCACTTGAGGATTACGTTCTACAGGTTTATGTGGTTAATAATGCAAAAACTAAAGTTTCCACATGCCTAAGTTTATATCTTAGGTAAATAAGGTTATTTATACATAATGAAGTAGAACATGTGGATTGCATGGGAAAACAAACATTCAAGAATTACTTCCAGAAAACTTACACCACATAGGGGAACTGAGGCAGTACCAGCATGTGGCCCCCCTAGAGAGATGAAATTCTTAACCTGTCATGAATTCCTGATTTGATTAAGTATCATAAAGGAAGCATGACATATCTTTTAGCTAATGGAACACAGTAAGTAGTATAAAGAGAAAACTGATAAAAGAACAGATATTTCAAATATAGCTTTTACTGGTAATTTTTTATGTTCATCAGACTCAATATGTGAACTTGTGATGTACAAGAAAGGTCAATTAAATATGCTTAATCAAATAGAATATCTATGTCATAGCATGTTTGCAAAATATATTAGAAGAAACTAGACAGAGCATTAAGGAACATTTGTTGATGTGTCCTTCTAGAAGCAACACCTTATGTGCTTTTCTCTTCAAGGTATTAACAAGGGATCAAAATTCAAACATCACTGTAAGCTTGGCAAATAAATTTCTGTAGGTTTGCCTTTAGGAAAAACAAATTAATGAGAGAATAAACAAACTGTTGAACCACGTGTTCCAATTTATCACGAATCTCAATACCCTTCGTTCTTTCAATTTTATCAAACGATTATGCTGCAGCTAAGGAGGCTGCCATGGGAACGTTGAAGACAACTGAAAAACAATGTTACATGGCAGGCTAGTCAGACAGTTAAACATGTAAAAGCTGCCAAGAGGCCATGGGCACCATGGCAAACTGAGTAAACCATAGTAACCCCCTTTTGCATATAATCTACTTTTTTTCCCCTATCTTATGAGTCAAAATTATCCATGTTTAACATAGGTTTTGCTCAAAAAACTTGTCAAGATCTTCAGGATTTGCAGCATGAGATGGCATATGTTTAACATAGGTGATTGCACTCACAATTTTTTTGGACTCCTTAATTGGATTTACTGCACATGGGGCTTCGTTTACCTTCATGCATTAGCTAGAACAATTAGCACGAGATCAAGTTGGAATGTGAACTCTTTAAGACCAGTACATCTCATATAAGGATCAGGGAAACCTATAGGTGAAATGGATCCAACATACCAAAATTAAGCATGTCAAACTTCATAGCAATCAGATGCTCTAGTACTTTCCCGGTACTGGAAGCTGTTATATGCTGGGATTAGTAGCTTACTCAAGTAACAAAACTGAGGGAGGAAAAAGGCTCAATTACTTTCCAACAACACCGGAAAGTTCTAAATGGCGGTTACATGATTTTGTGTCCCTCAATTGTTTCTACAGGATGATACAACAACTTTTGCTATAACTTTTCTGCTACTGAAGAGCTGTCAAACGCTGGATGTAGTATCTTATCCAGATAATAAATCTAAGGGAAAGTTATAAATTTGGGTATAAATCAATTTGTAGATTTTCTTTGGTTTAAGGCCAGATACATGATTGTTATTTTCTACAGGATGATACAAACAGCTATTTGCTTTTGCTATATATTGTTTCTAGAGGATGATACAACACATATTTCCTTTAGCTGTAACCAAGTTAAAATTTCAAACTCGAGGATCCCATGACCTAGTGTCCAAAGGTTTCTTTATCCTTAGAACTTTTCTGGTACAGGGGCTGTTATTTGCTGGGACTGACTATACATTATATTTTAACAACTTGTATCGCACATAGTTTTGGATTATGATGAAACAAAATGCAGACACTTGTGAATAAAATGAAGATCAAGGTGCATTTGGATTGGCTCAAGCAAAGTGGACACTAAGCCATTAAGGACAATATGATTAGTCTCTCATGTGTGTATTGCAGTTATTATTTTGTGACCACAGTGTTCTAAAAATAAGTGGTTTACAATAACATTTGGAGAGCTTTGGATATATTTTATTATTCCTTAACTCATCCCAAAATATAACACAAAATGACTGACAATCACCAGCAGTTCGGGTGTTTTTGACTGACTACAGTTTGCTGTCGTCAACTGCATAAGTATCATTTTAAGGGAATTACCATGCAGGTCGGTCTGCAACAAATTGAAGAAAAGACTAAGCACAGATGATGACCACTCGTGTCCACAACTTTTTATGGGCTATAGATGATTGCACATGTTTGTAGGTGACCACAAACTATCAAGATACAGTCTAGGCATTTTGAAAATTTGAATTACTGTCAACTGCACCTACTTGCCAACGAAGGCATCTTCCTAGATTTGCTCATTGGAAACTGACGACGCCTTTTGCTAGAGGTCTCTAAAATCCATTGTGCTGTACTTTGACTTTTGAACTCTCGAGTGCTTCAATTGCAAAGCTCTATTCTGCGGATAATCAATTCAGTCACTGTGAACCATGGTTTGGTGAGAGTTAGTTGTTTATTTATTTTTAGAATAAGAGAAGGGTCTTCTCTTGTGAGGATCTATCCTTCAAGTCTGGAAAGAGGAACTATCAGCATTGCAAACTCTTTGCCTTCACTTATAAGAAAGTGATATATGAATCGCCGAAGGCCTCAAGGGTTTGAGTATTTGAAACATGCACATAGACTATAGGTCAAAAGAACGAATGGATTATTATACTTCATTTCCTCTTTCTCACTAAATTCTTACCACTTGTCATTGTTATTGATTTTGCTAATATGATTAGCTTGTGAATGACATCTATTGGTACTTAATAAATGATCAACATATTGTTTATGAGAAGAAATTTGCAGATTCTCAATCAAATCTGTTTTAGTTTTGTGCTTTTGTTGAGGACAACTCAATTTATCCCATCTTGGGGTGCTTAGATCCTCTAACAAAAATCGCATAGTCTGGACAAATTAGTTTCGATGGTTGTAGATATGCCAAGTAGAAAATCACTACAGTAATTCCTATATCATGCATTTTATTATTAACAGAAGTATCATCCCTTAAAGTCCTTATCAATTACGCTAAAAAGTTGCATGGCTCTATATCTATGTTCTATCATGCAGAATGATCGAGATTTGCAAATAACTTATCGATGAAAAGTACATTATACCTCTGTTCACATTTATCAGCTTATATCTGGAACCCTAAGCTTTCTTAAATATCATGAATAATGTTAGACCAAATAATTCAGTTGTTTAAAAAATTATGATGATAAATTGTAATGTGCCGACCATTTGAGGTTGGCTACATGAATGTTTTATTGTTGAGATATATAAAAAAGAACATCTTTACTTAAATTAAAAGAATTTAAATCTTTATTTATAATCTTATGTAAAGCCTTCTTAGATCTCTCTCTATCTTTCCTCATACCACTAATACTATTTGTCTCACCTCTCTTAACTGTAGAGTCCATAAACCTACTTAGCACATTAGCATACCATCATAAATGATTCTACCTCATTTCATCCACTATCAAAGCCTCAAAGGTACCACTAGTTATTATTCATGGCTTCTGAAACAGCAAAGACAAATGATTTCCAGGACAACAAAACAAATTTTGGAAGGAATATATAGAAGTGTAACATCTTACAGGAGGTCCGCCTTCACATGACTCCACTACTGCTCGACCAATCAAGTTTCCCTGAAAGAACAGTTCAACAGAATCAATAAGTATTTTTAAACTAAACTAGGATCTTTGTTGTCCAATAGAAGCAAACTGCAGAGAGAATAATTGTGGCATCAACATCCAAGAAAATACAATAATTCTGCATATTTTCAAACAATTCAAGCACATGCATGTGCATGTGGTTGTAAGTGCACATGTGTGCATACTGGGATAAAAAGCATCATAAGCTGTGGAAGGTACTTATCAAAACTCCTGACAAGAAAACAGTACTTGAATACATAAAAGGACCTGATGCCTGTGAATGCACAATGGTCTTATCACTACTATGTTACAAAAGTGTACGGATAGTATTACATGCTAAATAGGTACACATATGCCTACAAAAGAGAATACAGACCTCCTAATTCTCTAAATGAAAAACTATAATGACTTTAAACAACAGACAAGAAACAAGCCAAAGCCACCAAATTCATCCTTATCATATACAATATATGCCACATGGTTAGGCTATTTCTGTTTTAACCAAGCCTTAGTAACTTTACTTTCATTCTAGGCAGAATAAGTTGGATCTACTCCCCTATGGTTTCCTTCTTCTTGTGTTGTCTTTAGTATTTTATGCAGGATTTTATGAAGTAACAGTTTAATCATTAATGTTAAAAAGAAACATGAACCACAAAGTGTATCCACAAGGTCAAACACAGCTTAAAATTTATCACTAACTACTTTGTGGTAAAACACCAATAATATCAAATGGCAGCCAAAAGAAAAATCCAGGGGTTCAGAATATTTGGAAGCCTCTTTACGTTTTATGGTCTGTATCAGTCTTAACTGACAAGTGGTTCATTTGTAGGGAAACTTCAATAAAATAGCCTATCTTAACCACCCACATGCAAATCATTTTGCAGATTATTATCTTTCTCGGGTGTTGCTCACCGTTTGCTCACTCGGACTAGGAAAGGAGCAGGACTGTAATCTTGGTGGCTTATCACTAGTATGAGATAAATGAAATACCCCAAGATTTCAATACATGACATTGGATTAACTAAGTGGACCATTAACCTGAAAAAAGCTTCATATATATAAATCAGAATGGCTGCTGTCTCAGATGAAGTACACACAAAAAGATAAAATCTGCCTCTAAAATTAGTCAAGTTCAGCTACAAACATAACCATGGTCTTCTGATGTTTCAGGTACTGGACCCAGGCTGGTCACTAGCTAGACTGGTATGAATCCTGTACACTGGTGTTGAATTTTTTCTAAGATTTTTCACAATGTTGGGGAGGCATGTGTCACGTTTCGTGCCACCGATCTGACAGGCCATCAGGCTGGTATATACTGTCTGATATGTATCCGTATCGGTTAGAACAAAATGTTATACCATGGAAATAACATGGGCAAACAACTACAATATAAAATAGTTACTAGCTACACTTAGTATTTGTATAATGCTGCATATCTATTATAAGCTTAGGCTTCTATTACCATCTTGATGAAAGTATATGCTATATAACTTATTTTGTAATACAATTAATAATTTTCCAATCACGTATATATCCAGGAGGTGACTACTAGAAGCACAAAGAACATGCAAAAACTTAATATCACCTGTGAAAGACCAACTATGTTGTAACCCATGCTAAGTTCCTTCATCTCCTTTACCTGCAAACCAAGCATGCAATTCAAAGAGCTCAGTGATAAGCACTTTGACCTTTATGAAGAATCAATTCTAATGAACTTCACCCAAACAGCTTAATCACCTTCTGACATACAACATCTGCCTGTAACATGCGAAATATGTTTGTTAGAAACAGAATGTATAAGAAAAATTCTAGCAAAGTCATACTTTTCAAAGAATAATATCAACCTGTTCCTGAAGTGGCATAACCCAAGAGTCCCAGACTCCATCTCCAATTTCTCTAATAAACAGTGTAAAATGTCAGACAAAAAACTAGATTTATCAAACAACCTAAATATGATCCTGAACAGAGAATGACTATATTAATGTCAAGACATGCTATAATAGTGTCACTCATTTGTATCTTACAGCATGAATATGATGTCTAATTAAAGTATAATTCCTAATACATGTCATGAAAGAAATATCCAAATGCAAATTTAGTCACAAGTATGGGGAAAATACTGGCATTCACCTAGGTCCTCTTTTTTTTTTTTCTTCACAAAGAAACTATGTCTAAGATAAAGACAGTAAGTTTGTATGTTTCTTCAATATTAATTTTGAAAAATGAAGACAAATCAGTGCATGGAGCTTCCTTCTATGTAGAATCTGGAGAGGGTCAATATACACAACCTTACCCTTGTAGGGGTAAAAAAGAGAAAAAGAAAAGAAAGGCTTTGTAACTCAAACCTAGTCACCCAAGTTACAAAGGAACAACAGTATCATGCACAAGGCTTGCTCTGTTTATTTTTAATAATAGGCAAACTGAGAGCTACTGTCCAAAAGCCATTATTTCTATGTAAAATTTAGCAGTAACAACATCAGATGGTGTCAAGATGCAGAGTAAAGAATCTCATTCAATCTCAATTTACTTCAACAGGAGAACACGATTTGGTAACTTCTTTTCTGATGTGAACAAATCTTGATTGAATGACCATTGAAACTTCTGCTACTAGACCTAACATCTATCATCCATTCCTCCCTCCTGCCTAGTTATCAAATATCAATTACACTGAAATTTTTTGTTAAAAAAGAAAAGGACTTGTTCCAATATTTAAAACTAGTAAAGTCAGGTGCTGCATGGAAAGATGTACTTATTTTTACAACTTATGCTTAGTGCAATCATTGAATTTTCCCAATCTTGAAAAGTTATGAAATAAAGAAGAAAATGACAAATTGGACACAATAGTCATTTTAAAGGTCTTGACAATAATTATCAAATAACATATCACACTTTATGCAAGTAACTTTGTCTGTCATTTCTATTTTTGTCACCTCTATTGCAAGGAGCCAATTATATCGTTGAGAATATATATATATATATATATATATATATATATATAACCTGTAAATTTGAGCTATCCCCATCTCATCCTCTCCGTAATCAATAGCTAACTGAGACCTTAAAGCATATTCAAGAGGCAGTATTACAGGAGACTATTAGAAAGCTCATGGTGTGGTTGCAAATGACACCATCTGCAGCAATAAGAAGAAAACTGAGCTGTCTAATGCTCGTAATCTAACAGAGGAACATAGTAAAAAATAAGGATATAATCTCCATAAAATACATTAAAAGCAAACGAACTAACAGAATGACCGAGATGCAAGAGCTTCATGAATAAAAAAGCGAACAGGAAGAAAGGGGAAACATACATGCAGTATCCCTTGGAGCGAGACCAATCGCTCAAAAGCTGGGTAAACTGCGCAACCCCTTTATTGGCACACTGATCTCCGATCCCTAACAAGCATCACGAAAGAGAGAGAGAGAGTTCTCACACCGATTCAACAAAATCTTCCGCGATAACCTTTAAGAACCAGGGAGACGGTAGCCCTTTGGGATACGGTCGTACCGTGCAAGACGATGAAGGGGAGGGAAGAGGAAGCGGGGGCGGAGATGACGAGGAGGACGACGAGAGAGAGGAACTTTCGCGTGGCCATTATTGCCGCCACCCGCCCTCCCTACGGGAATTTAGGGTCGACTTTTCCCCTTCCAACTCGTATGCTCAGGAGGCGATGACGATTTCTGCGATCGCACGGGCGCCCGTCTAAATAATTGATCCACGGCACCGAACCGACGCGACGGTTGGTCGTTAAGCGAGCTAAGCGCAGGCCACATCGAGTCTAATCCGACCAGGATTGGGCTCGGTTCGACCGCGCCAATTGTGATCCGACGCCAAGCCTAATTGGCGTCACCGGTTTCCTAAAGACTCCAAAGCCCATGGTAAGCATTCACATTTACATCCCCCCCCCCCTAATGAAATGGTGACACGTCGGCTACGAATCACATAAAATGCCGATTCGGAGTGGTTTAGTAGATTTATTCTTATCATAATTTTCGCTCAACTGATTAGCCCAATATTAATGCACTCAACTTATTTACATTGAGGCCGAGGGTTCGGATACTAGAAATTAAATATTAATGAGTCCGCGTTAATCTAATCATGATTAACATATATCAACATCGAATTCATCCTCAATTTGGAAATTTATCGTATTTGCAACTTCACATTAATCACTTCATGTAAATTTTGAAGCATTCTCATTCTAAGATTTTACCTTCTGTTTTTACACTATCATAACGGTGGTGTAAAGAATTTAATTATTTTTTTAAATATTAATTAACAAGTTTAGTTGGTAAACAAAAAATTTACCTTGCAATGGTTGTGTAACATATTTACTTAATTAAAAATAATAATTATGGAGCTCGGTTGATAAATATTTCTCGTATTATTATTATAAGGTTTTGAAATCAAATCTAGTATTGAATAAATTGATGGGAATCGATAATAAAAGAATTGTGATTCCTGTGCACAAACCCAGCAGCTGAATCTTGTACGTGCTGAACGTTTCGGCCGCCTTCGACTGGTCAAAGAACGTGAGGCCCCACTTGTTGACTACAGGACCCACTGGCGAACAGTAGGGCTCGGAGTCTGCTTCGACGGCCGGACTGCTTCGTTGATGCATCCACCGGGGCGCAGGGTTGACTAATGGATTCCTGTCAACAGAAGACTACTGATAATTATTTTTGTTGGAATTAGTTTGGCTTGTATTTTTGGCATTGATTAATGGTGGGACAATTATATATCATAAAAAAATTATATTTAATAGATAAATATTTATATTATTTAATATATCTGATAAAGATTTTTTTTTTGCTTTAAAATGAATTCTATTCCGGTCACATGGGTAGTGGCGATGAGGTTTTAAGGATGACAGATGCTGTTTTGGATATACTTTATTTTGGTGATGACTTGAAAATCATAAATTAAAGAAAAAAGAATTTTCTTTTCAACTATCCTAAATTTCATCAAACATTAAATCACTCTAAATATTTTGTTCCAACGTTGCAAATAAAGAAACGCACAAAACAAAAGCAAAATTAAATATAAATAATATAAAATAAGAAATAAGAAAAGAAATCCTGTCTAGTTAACGATAACGATGGTATATATGTAATTTCGATGACACTTCTATCTCCCACGGGAGAGAGTAACTGCTCGCCGTTACGGCCTGTGGAGCTAAACAGCGAAAGGGTTCCCTTCGGGTCGTCGGCCGCCTTCGATTCCCGCGGCTCCGCTGCTTTCTCCATCTTCGCCGCCACCATCTCTTCCGACCCCGACCCCGTTATCTGTTACTGGCGGGTGCCGGTGCTCGGATCTACCGACCTCGTTGGGGAAGTTGAGGATGGCCCTGCAGCCGCGCATCCGGAAGGCGGCGCGGTCATACGCCCTCGCCGCCTCCAAGGCGGTGGAGTAGGTCCCGAGCCAGATCCTGGACCCCCGACGGTTGGGGTCCCGGATCTCCGCCGCGAACTTCCCCCAGGGCCGCTGCCTGACGCCACGGTACCGCCGCCCGACGGCTTGATCCTCCGCCTCGGATGATACGCCCGCCGATTCCCGTGGCCACGACTCGGCAAACGGGGCCGGCGGGAGGGGCATGGATAGGGTCGGTTCGACGGCGGTATAATGGAGAGGAGGGGTGGATGACGGAGGTAGGTCGGCGAGGAGGGACTCGAAGTCGGCGGCGTGGAGTTGGTGGGGGAAGAAGTCGAGGGTGGAGGAGTCGTCGACGCCGAGATGGTGCTCCATGGCGGGGAAGAGCGCGGAGTGAGAGAGATTTATATACTGCGGGAGGAAAGAGCGGGTTCGGTTTATTGTGGGAGAGGAGACGCTCCATTCTTTGTCGACTAATATAGAGTGACCAAAAGAAACGACAAACGTCAACTAGTGCTTCGATTAGTGACTGTCCGACGTGGGACTCGGTTAATGGAGCACAGGTTCGAATTCGAGCCCCTCTTTTTCCCTAATCAACAATTGCCGATTTTGATTCAACTTTGTCGTCTAAGGTAAATACATCGAATACACTATCGTTCTCATCAAATGTTACATTTTAGTCATGAAGAGTCGAACCCTAATCTAAAGTAAATTGAGTCAAGCAGAATGACGACTGTGGGACTGTAGATACGGATTAAAAAAAAAAAACAATTTTGTATTCATTAAAAATATTTGACCATTTATCCAAAAATTAACAATAAAAAGAACACGTTCCTTGTAAGCAAGAAAAATTTTCACGTAGCTATATATATATATATATATATATATATATATATATATATATATCCCAACAAATTCATATATTTGTCTAATTATAAACATATTAGCAAGCGTCTTTCAAAGTAGATACTAGTAATCATATTACCCCAAAAGCTATGGGGTTGAACTCGCGAGTGGGTCTAAGAAGTACAGCACCGGTTGAATATGGAGTGAGTCCAAAAAGTACAGCACATTGATCTCATAGCACAGGTAATAAGCGGGTGGGAAGGAACGAAAAACTTTTGGCTCCATTAAAAACACTTATCATATGAGCTCGGAAATAACATGGAAAGAGGAGAAAAAGACGACAAAACTTGGAGTCAAACTTTGATGTATGTATATACGTATATATTCATAATTTTGTTAGGATACTTATTTTCCTAATTGTTAAATAGGTCAAGTTTTGAAAAGCTTCTACTGGATGAGTGTAAAAGGTTAAGAGAAGGCATCAATTGTGGTCATCAGCCATGAAGAAATCCTTTTCAGAAACTACTGGCAGAAGAATGTCAGACCATAGAAGAAAAGCCAACAACCAGTGGGTTTAGTTGGTGAACAAAGAATAGAACGGAGAATTGGGAGCCTTGTTTCTCGCTGCAAATATAAATCAACTGGTCCTTTATGCTCCCATCGAAGCCTTGTCCTCATGCACCTCTTTTCCTTAGTACATTTAATCTGTGCTTTATGTAGGAAGCTCAGGTAGAGGCGATTCAAGTCACTGCTTTTGTATTTATCACAGTTTATTTTTAACATATAAATCTTTATGAAATTGAATGACTTATTTATACCCTTGTAGTTTATATTGACAATAATTATTTGAAATAGAACAGCTCTAATATAAACCCACAAAATAAAAGAGAAGAAGAAAGAGAAAACAATAGATGAAGAAAAAAGTGCTTTATTAAGAAGCAAACAATGTTTCACTTAAGCTACCACTCCTCTCTCTAAGATGTGGCACCCTCTCTCTTCTCTCTAGAGTTGGGCTGTTCCTCTCTCTTCGTGTTGAATAGAGTGTCATGCATCCTCTTTTATAAGCCTAGTAACATAGAACTTCTATTCTATTTGATCATAAAGTTCTAATCCTATTCAACTTCTAAATTGTTATATAATCATAATCAAAGTTTAAATTACATCTCTAACAATAATAAACTTAGTAAACTAACAGTACGAATTTTAAGGATATTTTTAAATTAAATTATCCAAAATTAATTATACTTAGTAAAGATTAGTCTTAGGTTTTCTTTTGGATGGATGAAGCAGTTGCTTAATCTCCCTAATACTCACTCACCAAATTGAACAATTTGAGGTGGAATTTATAGATATTTTTCTAACCGAGAAAAAAAATAATTTCATTATATAACTATAAGAGAAAAATTCAGCTTCAAACTGCATGCTGCCAAAAGTAAAAAAAAGAGAAAACAGGCATTGGATTAAAATAAATGAACAATTGAATGCACATAAAAAAAAAAGAAACTCATGAAAAAGAATGAAGTCAAATGTGTACTGCTAATGATCACTATCTCATACGTTAATATGAGCATAAGTCAAGAATACTGCAGATAAAAATATATCTTCTATGGTGCTGAAACGATGGCTAACTAATTATGAAGGCGATGGAATCAACGAAGGTCATGTCAGGCACAGGCACATGAGCGGAGAAAAGTAGGCGGGGAGATACGCGAGGTCAGCGTTTGAATCTTGACCAGTTATTTTCCAAACAAGCATTCCATGAGACTCATCAAGATGAAGACAGAATCCACTTACCAGCATCGTAGACATGAGATAGATAGTCCGCTGTATGAACTGGGAAGCTTCCTCGATCTATGGGGCACGTGAGCCTAGTCAGTGATCTCACAGATTGAGAGCTCTGCATAAATAGAATAAATATTGCAAGTCGCATGCACGAGTTCGAAAGAAGAGTTCAGTCAAAATCAAAGAGTCCATTCTGAAAACGATGAAGAAACTGAGGTGACATGCATGCACCTTTACATGATTCACAGGGAGCTCAATTGTCTCGCCCTTAAACCACAGACCAAATTGATCCCAGATTGAGCCAACAGGATTGGGCTAACTTGAGTTGGCCCTCTTTACCCTCAACAACATTCGAGGAGAACACATATAATATATTAACCTATCTCACAACACAACCACAGGTAAAAGTCCTCAATTATAGTTGATAACAGCCTAATTAAACTAAGATAGACTATAAATTTCAAAACACACGAATAAGAGCTTCGGAAAAGCAACTAATGAGTATGTAGCAACATGGTCTCTAGAAGTTTATTATTTCCCTATTTGCTTTCTAGTAGAGCCTCTGGATCCATTCATTTCATTCGATCTTCACGGTTATCAACAGTGCCATTAATGCTTATGTTGGAATCAGGATTCTATCACAAGCATACAGATTTCTTTGTCTAAAAAAATCAACAAAAAGTGTGAATGAATATTTACAACAAATACTCAATAAGTGCATAAGCCTCTCTCATAGGACGGATAATAAAAAATTTAAATACATTAATGCAATTTACACCGTAAGTCCGCAACAATAAAAACAATACATGCATTTAACACAATCAAATCAATATGAACAAGAATAAAAGAACAACCAAAGATTTTGTTTACATAACAAATCATATCTCCAACAACAATAGCAACGATAATAAGTCACACCTATGATGACTCAGAAAACTCAAAACATATCTTTCATGTTTTGTGAAGACGAAATTAAAGCATATCTCCTGCTTTTTATGTAGATGACGTGTGTGTCCTTCATGAGTATATGAATTGATAAATTTTCCTTAGCATAACTTGTGAGGCGTCACAAAGTTTAATGTTTACCACATACACCCCAAGTGTTTTTTTTCTAAGGAAGGTACATGAGTGCATGAGAACTACAAAGAAAATTTAGAAGACAAAAGGCTGCCAAATTGTCGAAGATTAATTTGTTTTAAGGTTTCATAATATAAAGATCACGAGTGAAGAATTTTAGTTAGCTTTAGAGTCAAGAGTTTCTGATATAGATATGAACATATATCCATAATTTCAATTGACCTGATGCGGGCATAGGATAGACACACGAATACAATGGTCCTCATATCACCAAAGATTAAGCACTTTCTAAGTTAAGGATTAACTCTCTTAGAGTTTAATAGATCCTCCTCATAATACCTTGTGTCTTTGCAAGTGCAACTACGCTTGTAATAGGACTTAAACCCATGACCTTTTGACATCACACTCGAAGACTTTCACTAAGCGAACTCAATCACTCATCAGTTCATAGCACTAGGTATTGTGGAGTCAACCAAACATTCTAGGTTGTTAGTTGGCCAGCCCAAGAAAGTAAGGGTTTCTTTTTTGGGCCCACTACCAGAGTCTACATCGATGGCTTGTACAAACCTCGGGCAATCTGGGCCACTCTAGGAACAATCCATATTAATAAGCCTGATCGTAAGCCTTAGTTCCTCAACTGGCACCATCATTGTCAAATAACATAGGTACTGTAAATAATTTGGGAAAGATGGTCACTTATGCTAAATTACCATTTTCTCATTAAAAAGTCCCCCCCGTATATGTGTTCCTAACTCTTCTGGTTAGTGGATCAAAAATAAATTTGGTAAGCTTGAAATGATTAATGATTCTTTGTTCTTTGAAACAACCATCTACTGGCATTGTAATGATAAAAAATGATTCAATGGTCTAGAAATGGCAAATGAACCCAAGAAAGACCAGTCCATGAGACTCTAAATAAGTCAATGCTGTGGCTTCTTTGATGCATACCTATGCCATTTCCCATATCATACTTCCCAGACTTTCCACCAGGTATGAATGGCTCAACAGGCTATCAGAACTTCTCTAATGGCTTTGATGATAAGGTAAAAAGAGACAGACAAAGATAAATATCCAAAGTCAAGTTCAAAGTTAACCTATGAAGGACAAAGTGATGAAGGGTAAAAGTATTCCACAAAAAGTTACGAACTTCAAAAACGAACTTAACAATCTTCATTTGCTAATTCTAAAAACCTTGCTATGTTCACTTCTACTACTTAGAATGAATCAACCTATGCCTGTGAAATTCTTTTACCATCAAGTGTGAAAATCTTTATAGAGCCATCAGCATCTTTCAGAAAAAAAAAAATTTGCATATCAAAAGACATAACAAGGCATCGATATCAAACAAGATGCTACATGTGAAGCATCACATTTAAGGTGAAAGAATCTTGGATTGGATAAAGATAAGTAATTTGTAGGTGTCACGTACCTCATCTAGTAAAGATCTTGACTGATAATGGTAATGTCTTACTCCATAGCCGATAAATATATTGGCCTTGCTAGCAATGTCCTGTGATCAAATCTGACTTTCGTTAAATAATTAGTTGATAAAGATCTTGATGCTTGACAGCAAAATCTCACAAACGAATCTCATCTTCACCTTAATGCTTAACATTTGATCTCGAAAAATACAAAGGAAAGAAGAAAGTAGGTTTTCAACAGCAATTTCAGCCCTACATGAAATATATTTTAGATCATATCATGTAGGTTTTCAGGATTAGCACATATCCAAGGGACAAATATGCAAAAACCTCTTTTCCTTGGAAACGAATTGACAAAGAAGAATTGCTTGTGATCTTTGATAGTTGGCCTAGGCAGAGGTATGCATTGAATCTGAATTATTCATTTCAACTGTTTGGTGGGTGAAAGTATTCAACTTTTCACTTTCTCCAGCATCGATCAACCCATCAAGCGAGTACTTTGATTACAACTCCAAATCCATGGTGTGCCCTACTCATATCTGAACTAGAAACGCCATTACCTGAATAACACATTGTAAAAACAAAAAGATAATGTCAGCTTCAGGACCTGCTTTTATGTTGATGATTCAGGCACAGAACAAAGATACCTATCAGCAACTTGGACCCAGGAAATCCAGTGGTCCTTGTTGTTTCCAACATTTCAAGAAGAAGCCAGATAAAAAAGATGAGAGGAGATAAATACAAAGGTAACAACTGGACCTTCTCAAATACATGTTCCTAAGTATGCCTGGGGACGGGAACCCTATCCCCCACTCACCACTGGCTGAACAACTTTTGCTCTTCCAATGGAAGAACCCAAATGCTTTAACCCACCCGGAGTGTGTGGACAAAAGAGGGTCCCTACATAGACACATACAGTATCCATCCAACAATCCATGTCTCCGTTAGGGTAGAGTAAGGGAAAGCAGAGACGACGGAGAGGGACACGGGGGGGGGGGAGAGAATGATGATGATAAAGGAAAAGGGAAGTGGACGAAGGAAAGTAGAAGAGGCGGTGGAAAGGAAGCCGCGACGCACGTGGGTGGTTGGTCCAAACCAAGATATAACCAAACGTTCTAAGGACATTTTGGCGAAATTACTTGCATAAATATAATTTATATCCGTATTTATTTCTTTAACAATATGCGTATATGTCATTATCATTAATCTTTATTGGCTAAAGCAAGTCAACTATTTGTTAATATTTAACATTTAGAGTAAAAATATTTATACATTTTTATAATGTATATATTTTTAACTCAAATAATTTAATATTGACTATGATTAAAAATTATTAATCTTTAAGTCATTCAATCTACCAATAATATTTTCTAGCATGTACTCCATTAGGAGTACAAGAATTGCATATTTATTCCTATTAGTAGAATTCCAAATATTCCGTGGATTAAAATATATGTTTTATACAATTTTATCAAGTCAAGAGGTATTATTCCATGTTGTAATCTTGTTTTTTTAGCATTTGGATTTATAATATAGAGATTTTTTTTATTTTTCCTATTCGAAAATATAATAACTCATTTCCGTGAAAAGTGTATTTCTGTTAATAAATAAATAATATTATATTTCGGACGATTCACGCTGACCGTTTGATCAGATCTCATCCGTCCTTCCCGCTGATCCACATCCCCAACGCCAAGAATCCAAGGCGCCGGTTCGTGAAACGTGTGTAGGGTGTCGGACCAGCAGAATTCTCCAATGGGAAAAACCTTTTTCCTGAATGGTGCATTGCCCAAAGCGGGTGATCCGAACCCTGTGGAATCGAACGGTCCGGATTCAGCTGGTCTGTCGGCGATCGCATCCAACGGATGGCTGATTCCCACGTAGGCAGACAGCCTTAATCTTTTACCGTCAAATAAATAAATTAAATTGTCAAAAAATAAGATATTTTTATACGGATACGAACGAGGTGGAATAAGGCAGCGTGGCGGAGTGAGGTGAGAACGACCGCACGTTTGTTGGTGCGTGATACTCTATAAAGTGTCTTCACATCTGTTGGTTTGGTCTATTTATCGAGCTCTCGCTTTCTTTCCATGTACGGTAATTATACCGCGACAGTTGCCGTCTCTCGCTCGCTCGGCTCCATCGCTGGCCGTTGGTTGGTTGATTGATCGTGGTGGTGCTCGCCGCCATCGAGCGTGCCCGCTGGCTGCGGAAGGGGAATGGGTTGCACGGCGTCGCGGCTGGAGAACGAGGACTGCGTGCGCCGGTGCAAGGAGCGGCGCCGCCTCATGAAGGAGGCGGTCTGCTCCCGCCACCACCTCGCCTCCGCCCACGCTGACTACCTCCGCTCCCTCCGCCTCACTGGTTCCGCCCTCGCCAGCTTCGCAGTCGGCGAGCCCCTCGCTGTCTCCGAGCACACCCCGCCCGTTCTCCTCCGATCATCTGCCGCCTCCCCTTCGGCTTCCCTCCCTCCGCCCACGCTTCAGCCCCCTCCACCACCCTCTCCGTCGCCGCCGCCGCCTCAACTCCGCCCCCGCCACCGCCACCATTTCTCCCCCTCCCCTTCCCCCACCGTTGCCGGCACCCCCTTCCATAGGCCCTCTGCCGCCGCCGTGGCTGACGGCCACCCACGGTTCCCGGCTGTGAACTCGACGTATGCCACCACTCCTTCTCAGTCTTCCTCCGCCTGGGACTGGGAGAACTTCTACCCTCCGTCGCCCCCGGATTCCGAGTTCTTCGAACGCCGGAAGGCCGAGCTTGAGGAGAAGAATCGCCTGCAACACCATCTTCCTCCGGAGGAAGAAGTGGGCGAATCGGACGAGGAGCAGATATCACAGGAAGAAGAAGAACAAGGAGGAGGAAGAGAAGAGGTCCACTGTCGCGAATGGGGCGAGCGCTACACGAGCACCACCAGCTCTACCTCCAGATCCGACGGCGAGCCGGAGCAGGAGGATGACCAAGAAGATGACAGGGCCACGGTCTCGAGATCCGAGAGCATGGCCACCAGATCCGCCTACGGGGGCTTCGCCCCTAGTCAGGCGGCGCCGTCGGAGATCGCATCATCCGCGGCGGCGGAGGTGAAGTCGCGCCTGCGGCCGAGGTCGGAGGTGGGATCGTCGTCTGCCAGGTGGAACGCTGGCGGCCGGGAGGAGACTTCCTTGTCATCTGCCGTCGCCGAGCTGAGGATGGTGGTGCGCCACCAAAGTCTGGCGGAGATTTCAGAGGCGATCAAGGAGCATTTCATCAAGGCCGCCGATGCAGGCAGCGCTGTCTCAGATCTCCTTGAGATTGGCCATGCCCAATTTGATGGTAGCTTCCGGCAGCTCAAGAGTAAGTAGAAGGGCACCCAAGTTTCATTTGGGCTTAGACTTGAGATCAAATTGAAGCTTCAATGAATTGTATGCTTGATCTTATTCATCTTTCAGAGACGGTGTACCACTCAAGCAGTGTACTGAGCGTGCTATCCTCGAGCTGGACGTCGAAGCCGCCGCTGGCAATTCGGTACAGCCTGGATCCAGTGGCTTTAGAGGAGTCGGGTGGAGGGAAGAGCAATGGCTCCACTTTGGAGCGGCTCTTGGCTTGGGAGAAGAAGCTCTATGAGGAGGTGAAGGTATCATGTATCTTCTATACCTCTCGGCGATAACATTTGGTTTGCTCTTGCTATTCTTTATTTTCATCCTTAACAGTACAATTCTTTGCACATTTTAGCAAATTAAGGGAATTCTTTTGTAGATAGACAAATGCACTTGAAATATAATTAAGAATTTACATAGAAATAAGTGCTGCCAGAACAAGATTGTAAACATTATTTTAAACATGGAACCGGATATTAACATTGGAAACTAAGGAGCAAATATCTGGACCTCTTGCTAGATTAGTTTAAGTTGTCTTGAAATTGTAGGATGAGAGGAACGGTAGTTGCTCTCTTCTTGATCTTTGTCCAAATTCTCATTGTATGGATGGTTACCTTCGCTCCATGTGTATTAGGACTTGGGGGCAATACCTTTCATCCTTACCCTTGAGATTGAGTGACAATAAGATCTTTTTTCCTTTTTCATTTTGCCATCATGTCAAAGCAAATCTTGTTCACATTAATCAATAACTTGATAGGTCCAATTTTAGTACCTGGTTCGATAGCTTACCATGTGAAAATTCCATTTTGCTTTACGATATGACTCTCTGGCTTAGCCACTAGCAGTTCTAGTGAACGTTTTAGTTTTATATAATTTCTTTCACAGATTCCTGTTCATGGCAGACTACCAAGCAATTGTAATGCCATTAGAAACTCCTATGGGCCATGGGGTAGAAATTTTGTTGAATCGAACACTTTCCAATAATTAGTATGGTTCTGATTGTAATAGACCCTAAGGTCAATGAGTCCTTAGAATGCATCTCCTAAGCATTTGACCTGATTGACTGACACTTACATCTTCTGAGGTTGGTCAGTTGGTGGGAAGATAAATACTGTTGCAGGTTGATTTCAGATTTGCTGTTAGAGGGAAACGTAAAGGTGCAGTGCCTGGCTCATTATAGTTTATAAGATATTTCACTTGCAAAGAACCAATTTGCATGATGAATGTGGCTTGTTAGGCTTATTTTAAATGCGATGACTGGATTCTAGCTAATGGGATTACTTAGTGGTACTTTGTTGAAGTTCCTCTTTATCTTCATACAGAGGGGGCATTGTCTTGCGATCATTGTCTTTTAGTATTTTTCTTCTCTGTTTTTCTACCACTAAGAGACTTGCTTTTTGCCACTCTTACGTTATTCATCACAGTGGTTATATAAGGGACATTTCAAATTATTACGTGCACTAGGTGCATATAGACTCTTCCTTTGCTAGTTCAATATTTTATCCATATAGACAAATGATTTAGTTAGAAATGATCATGGTAGAGACTGATTAGAAATGAAAAGATCTATAAACCGTACCTGATGGCTTATGATTACATTTCTTTTAGTTAGATATTGGTGCTTATCTCATGCATTCATCTTTTGAGTCTAAGCTGCATAGTAGGAGATGATCATATAGTTATGCTAGCTCTAATTTAGCAGTACAGAAAGAATGTTGTACCATTTTCCACCCTGACACTCGTATAGATAATATCGCAACTTTTTAACTGAAAAACCAAGGATGAAATCACCTACATATCTGCTTTGTTCTCTGCAAGTGTAAACAAGTTTGGCTTATTGCAAAGATCCACATAATATGCCACATATTTGGATTAATTAAGAATACTGATTTGCTAAATGCTAGATGTGCACTACCATATTATTCATTTGAAACATTTTCATCGATCAAGCCATGCGAAAGGTCTTTGAAGCAGAAATGCCCATAAGCTTATTATGCTTTTTAACTTCATGCTTTTGGTCTTCAAATTGGTTTTCTATTAGTTAAATAATTTTCAGACTTCGTCCAGTTATCTCCGGCTCAAACGCAGCAGTCGAAGCACTCCAACCAGTACAGTGCTTTGGTCTTGCAATGGTGGCATTCTTATCATGATTGCATCTTTGCTGTTTGAGTGTACAGGTTAGAGAGGGTGTAAAGATTGAGCACGAGAAGAAACTGTCAACATTGCAGAGCCAGGAGTATAGGCAAAAGGATGATGCAAAACTGGACAAGACCAAGGCCTCCATACAGAAATTGCACTCACTAATCATAGTGACATCACAGGCCGTCACTACCACATCTTCTGCTATCACCAAAGTTCGCGATGATGAACTTGCACCACAACTTGTCGAGATTTGTTATGCGTGAGTAACTCTTTCCTCATTGGAATCTTTAATTATTTATTTTACATTCTTCCTGATTTCATCTTACACCGTTAAGACTTGCTTTTAGTTACGAGCATTGGAGGATAGTTGTTTAACTGTATCTAACCAATACCGTAATCGTCAAATATCTTTTAGGCTTTTGAATATGTGGAGGCAAATGAATAAGTTTCATGAAATCCAGAACCATATTGTGCAACAAGTCCGAGGTCTTGTGAATCGTGCCTCTACTGGCGAGTCGACATCGGACTTGCATCGGCTGGCAACCCGTGATCTTGAAGCTGCAGTCTCGGCATGGCATTCAAGCTTCAACCGCCTTATCAAGTATCAGCGTGACTATGTCCATGCCTTGTATGGCTGGCTTAAGCTCACACTCCTCCAGGTTAGCAGTGACAATCCCCAGAAAGACCATTCTTCACCTGTCGCAGTTGAGCTTACAGCCTTCTGTGATGAGTGGAAGCAAGCGCTAGATCGACTGCCTGACACAGTGGCCTCTGAGGCTGTCAAAAGTTTCATGAATGTCATCCATGTCATCTACACAAAGCAGGTTGAGGAATTGAAGATTAAGAAACGAGCTGAGACATACTCAAAAGAGCTTGAGAAAAAATCTACAGCACTGAGGAATACCGAGAAAAAATATTACCAATCGTACTCAATGGTTGGACTTGCGCTCCCAGGTGGTGGACACGACAATGATGGACAAGTATTTGACACGCGCGACCCATTAGCAGAGAAGAAGTCGGAGATTGCAGCATGTCGGAGAAAGGTAGAAGATGAGATGATGAGGCATGCTAAGGCGGTCGAGGTCACGCGGTCGATGACCCTTAACAACATACAGACGGGCCTGCCCGGTGTGTTTCAGGCGTTGACAGGGTTCTCCGGCATGTTTGTGGAAGCTCTGGAAGGTGTTTGCCGTCGAGCTGGATCCGTTTAAACGGCTTTTCATAATTTTTTACTCTCTTCTTATATATGTGATCAGGCAAAAGAGTATATAGTTATAAAACAGGAAGAAGATAATTCCCCATCTTTTGGTGTGTTAGGTTGGATAAGTCGGTGTAGATATCATTTTTGATATGATATTTCTTTTGCCCTTTCTGGAACGTGGAGGGAGGAGATGCTTTTGTACAGCCAAAATGGGTTGGTTGGGTTGTGCTTTAATAAAGATCAACTTTTCTTCTCTGCTGTTTTATACAGGGGATTCTCTAATTGCCAACTGAACTGATCGGAAGCTGGAATGGGTTGTTCAAACACATCTGAATCAGATCAAGGTATTTTACCTCTTATCGGACCTGTCTTCTGACCCTCTTTGGCATTGGTTCTTTAAATCTCAAATCGAATGTATTGTCTTGCAGCAAACAAACGAAAGGGCAGATTCTGGAAGATCAGCTGAAGTTTCCATCAGGAACAAATGGTGAATGGTATGTATATCTATTTTTTCAGTTGGATTTTACTATAATTTAGTAGCAGGAAGATGCTTTGATTCTTGTTTGATCCCCTGAGTTCTCGGATTAACTGAACCATTTGTTTAGAGCTCTAATTCCAGAATGTTATATATGCAAAACATTTGTTGCTTTTTGCAACCCAAAAGCCAAAGGCTCCACAAGACTTTGCACTGATTTCCAGGTGAAAAGCTTTCTTATGAATTCTCTTTATCATGTTTTGCATGAGGGGTTGAGCTGATGATATAAAGAAAGAAGAAACAGAAGACAGCTGCAAAATGCTCAATTCTCTCTCATCTATCTTTGCCATGTGCAGGAATTATTGTATTCCGGAGGACAGCTTGTCACTTTGAGTCATTGCCAACTGTGCAATAGTATCCTATGAATTGTCCTCTATTATTCCTTTGTTTTGTTGCATAGGTACCTATGCAAGCTCCTTATTAGTTGATATATTCGAATATTGCGAACTATTGTATTGAATTTTTAAATCTTTAGTCTTCTATTGTATGGATTGAGCACCACGTTAATATTTTAGGTGTTGTCTTCTATTATTTTGTTTCTAGTGTATCAAACAAATATATAACAAATACAATTTCCATTGGTTTATTATGTTTGTACTAAGAGACTATGGTTAGTATGAATTATATGATTGCTTTAGAACTATTTCTTTTTAGATGAAGACACTACAAATCTGCTAACCAATTTAATTTTGCTTGGTCGTAGATGTCACTTCAACGGACTAATTATAGATTATCTCTTTTAGTTAGATCTTTTTGGCATCTCGATTTTTAGGCTTCAAAAATTTATATTGAAATTCCTATAGTTATGAACGTGAAACATCTAGTTTTATTTATCATAACGTCGTTAGTTTTATCGACGAAAGCACAAAAACAATGAATAAAAAGATAATTTAATATTTAAGTTGATGGTGATGGATGACGATGGTGGCAGATAATGATGTCATTGAGGGCCATAGGTTAGTTGTTGTAGATGAGGGAGATCGATGGTGACATCGACACAATTACCAAGTGATGCGTAGATGTAGTTGAGCGACGAAAAGACCACTTAGTATTTGCATCGACATTGATATAGATAGAGAGCAACATCATTCGGTAACTTCATTGGCGTCGACGTAAATGTAAAGCGACGAAAGGGCCAGTTAGCATCTATATCTACGTTGACGTCGACGTAGTTGTCGAGCAGCCCTTTCGTTGCTCTACATTTACATCGACGTCGATGTAGATGTCGAGCAATCCTTTCGTCACAAGTAATGGCATTGATGTCGATAGAGATGCAAAGCAGCTCTCACTTTTCATTATCGCTATCTCTTCTCATTCACATTAGTCACACACATACAACCCTTAGTGACGTCATCACGAATTGGATTGTCGAAATTATCTTTTTACGATTGTTTTCGTGCTTCTGTCGGTAAAATTAACGACGGTAAAATAAATAAAATTAAATATTTTTATTTTTTATAATTATAAAAAAATTAATATAAATTTTTAAATCTAAAAAAATCAAGATATTAAAAAAAAAATCTAAACCATTGGTCCTACTTCCGCCACTCCACAGATCTCTCTCGTGCGAGGCACCACTGCCTAGAGGGCAGAAAGTTGTAATGCCGTGGGAGTGGGCACAGCAACATCCCCACTCCGTGGCTTCTCAGGCTGCAGCACCATGATCTTGGGCGGAAAGGTGAGCGTCAAACGGTGCTGATGGTTGACAACGACTTGAACCAATCAAGTGCTGCGGAGAACATCAACCGGTCATTGCTTTGTGCCAGCCATCATCGACAGCGGCTTCTGCAGATACGGTGGGTAGGGAGTAATGGGGTGGGAGGGGGATGACAAAAGGGTACAGGTTGCCGTGTCGGAAGAATTAATGCAACGTGGTAATAGAGTCCGAGTGCGTGGCCACCATCATCACCACTCCTGTTAATGATGGCACAGGCATACCTGCTTTCGGAGGGGCCCTTCGGGTTTTGGTGAGAGAATCTTACGGGGAAGTTGGTCAAACACCAGCTGTCGAGCTTGTCGGGTCGATGTGGAGGAGATGGGGGAGGGTGAAGAATCACGTTTACTTTCACTGCGAAGGCGAGAGAATAGGAGGAAAACGTTAGCTGATTGGAACGAAATGATAAATAAATGGGTAATTTGTCTAGAAAAATTCCAACCAGACTGGTGTTTGCAGAATCAATCTTAACACCTTTAGATGAATCAAACCCAATCGTCTTTCCTTAAATTGGACTTTGGAAGTTTTAAAATTACTAAAGAGTTTACTAAAATCAGTTGGGCAATTTCTTTATATCAGAATCTTTTTTTAATCATAACAATGAAGTAACCATTTATATTATTACATTTTTCCTAGGTAAAATCATAGATGAGTTGGATTAATCTTATGGTGCTACACTCGTGAATAGACTATATTACACTTGATCGTAGAATCAAATCTAGTAATATAATCCATTTTCATCTTAGCTATTATTTGCAATTAAATGTAACACAGTTGAACATTGCAATCAAATATAGTTCCATTGATTTTAGATTTTTCTACGTGATTTTGTGAGTCTTCTTTTTGAAGTTAGATTTAATAAATTTTCAGGTTAATTCTGCAATTGAAAATAACACATGTCATTTATGTATAAATCACCATTAAAATTTTCAATTTAAATAGAGATTTATTTGGTTTTTTATTTTTTGATTTTTTATTCAAAAAAATCAAATTTAGATAGATTCTCTTATGAACCATGTAATAATCCTTTAAAAGGACATGAGCATTACTTTTGTCCTTTTGCTGTCTTACCCTAATAAATTCATGGAAGACAAGTGGTCAAAGGTACAAACCCATTATGTCAGTTTCTTCTAAAATTAATTGCCCTGAATTAAACATATAAAACACCTACAACACTCCCATCATAAGAAATTTCTGAAGAACACTGTTCAAAAACTGTTCTGTAATGCTAAAAACATTGTAATGAAAATTTATCTCAACAGCGGATTAATGAAAATTTATCTCAAAAGCTGTGGGTGGAATGAGGTACCACTCGGGTCACCAAAGTTTGTGAGAAGGGCACATGTATTAATTGTTCATAGTATCGATAGGGTACATGCTTTGGCAATAAATCACATTTCCAGTGCATAAGTACAATTCACCACCACCAAAGAGTTGATTAGAAAATTAACCATACAAGTCTCAAATGACAACAACAAAGAGCCAATGAACATTTTACAAGTTTATGAGTTGCAAAGGATGTCGTCACATTATTGGCTTCATTATGCATAGTTGTGCATGACGGCGACTTGCATGTGTACTGCAATGATTACTAACTTGTGTAACCATGGGAGCTTAGCATTTTAGAAACATACCTAATATATCCTTATAAAAGCATTTGGTAAAAATTTTGGGCAAAATGAGTTCTTCGCTCTAACGATCAACCAATACAATCCGTAACACGGAATATGTGCCAATGCCATGAGGAAGTACCTGCAGGGTGGACGGCCATAAGCATCACAATTAATTCTTACAAATAAAGAGAGAATTAATTAAAGAACTGAAGTTACCAAAGAGGTGCCCAATGAGTAGCAAGATCCAAAAAAGGGTAAGGCCACCTGCACAGACATCAATCACTCAAGTGAGGTCACAAGTCAATTAATCACATCATATAATAGTCACAGTTTGATGGTGCTCCCATGAAACTTGTTCTTTGAATATAGAGTAATAATCACATTCCTGAATGTTCCATTTGAGGCCTCTTGTTAGTGTTACTTCATACCAAGTATGGATTTAATTATCTTTTTGTTGCTAAGCTTGGTAATCTATTTGATCGGTACAAGACTGGTATACTATAGATGGTATCTTGACCTGTACCACCCAGTATAATCGACTAAGATAATAAATAATATAAGCAAACTGTATACATGCCAAACATTTCAATATCGATACTAGGTCAAATTGGTAAACACTAGGTTTTAATTACTGACCAAACTGCTATATATAGTAATCAGTCTGACCAAGGTTTGATATCGTACTATATAACTTGGTGCCAAATTGGTTAAGTACTATATAGTATATACCGTACTTTACTAGTTCGATAATGTGTCGAAACCAGTAGACCAAGATAATATATACCTACCTTGCTTTATATAAATAAAATGGCTCTCTCAATAATCCCATTGTTAAACAATTACTTAATAGAAAGTTGAGCACAAGGGCAACTGAATGTCTGTTTAGGAACAACACATAACAATGTCAATACTTGAAAGACTAGGATATCCTCACCAAGTAAAACCACGAGCATGAAGGATCCATTGGAATGTCACATAAATACAGCTCCAAAAAGCAAAATATGCCATTCGAAACAGCGGAAATGGCTGCAAAAAGGATTTAAGTTAGGTTCCTATGTGAAAACAGAGTATGCTGCACGTGTTTGACTTATGCACATGAGACACATACCAGGTTATTGAGAAAAGTGTCGAGTAGAAGAAACACAGCATTAAGAGAATGCATGCAGCCCATTATCTGCCATCCTCAGATAGAGGTTAATATGGTTTAAACATAAATAGAATAAAATTAGCTAAAAAGCTTTGTATAGAATAGTAACAATAATTTCATTGCAAGTAATATTATTTGACTTATCTTATTTAAGACATAGCAATAGTTTCAGGAAATGAACCAACAGCATCATCAAAGATAGTTTTCCAAATAACTAGAGCATGATAGTATATACGCATGCCGAATGTTGCAACCCTTGCATCATGCAGTATCAATGCACTGTTAACTGATACAAAGATCTAGTTAAGATATACGAAACAGAAAAGGATATTGCAAATATAACTATCAAATATCAATACTAAATGGAGCAATAATTTATTCGGTCAAATATTTAAGAGTTACAAGAAAAAGTACATTAATATACTGAAGAGATTCTTAAATTTCAGAAGCAAAATAATAGCAAGACAGTTTTAAAACACTGAAGCCACAGCCACATATACACATTTCAACTACAAGCATTCATCAATGATAAATTTCAGGAGACACACATAAAGATGTGTCTGCTCACATGCCGGATGGTATTATGCCATAAACAATGTGTTTAACTATACACCCCTATGAGCATTCACCACTAATTTCATGCTAAAAAAGTACTTCACAAAGGGAAACATTTGTTGAAGCATCAGACATGAAAACACAGAAAGAAAATTAACCTATTCCTTAAAAGGAAAAGATCTCGGCTCTGAAAAGTAAGGAGTGGAAGTAAATATTTCTAGTGGTTCTGAATATGCTTGTGATA
Organism: Musa acuminata AAA Group; assembly: GCF_036884655.1. NCBI lineage: Eukaryota > Viridiplantae > Streptophyta > Magnoliopsida > Zingiberales > Musaceae > Musa > Musa acuminata. The sequence continues at coordinate 26,620,061 of NC_088359.1, read as the reverse complement.
ATACATCAGGGAACCATATCAAGTAAATCAAGATATATCAGGTTCAATATACTAAAAAGAGAATCACAAGTAACTGAACTCTTATTTAGTGGTCAGAGAAATCTAGAAAGAAACATTTGTAGAAGCATCAGACATGTAAACAACCATAGTTCCACACTTCTACATGCATCAAGTACAAGCATCCTTGTTAGTGTCACTTGCTGGACCTATTTTACATTTGACACAATGCTAGTAGATGAGAGGAGAAAAGGAGAAGCCCCGAATCCAATAAATGATATGAAGGGTCATGAAAACTCAGAAACAAAGGGGAGATCCATGAATATAATAAACTAAGAGTGATATATTTGTGTAAACTTAGATATGCAACTGTAAACTGTAAACACAGTTAAGTTTTTAGCCTGGCAAGAACATAGCACAGACTTAGAAGAAACCCATTTGCAAAGTTTATAAGACAACAACAGATTAAAAGAACCCAATGCGAAACAATTGAATTTCCAAATTTGAAAGGACATCAGTATGCAAGCAAGAATGCAAAAGGGAACTTGTGCGCTTGATCTCTGGTTGAGAAATGAACTTGTTAAAAACTACCCTTAAAATTAGGGCTTCTCATCTTCTTAGAGAGAGAAAGACCTCAAGGAAACTAAAAAATGATGCGATAAAGACCATATACATTCTAATATCTAAATGGAAAAATATTACCAAACGATTCTTGGATTCATAACTAGATAGAACAAGCATAAAGAAAGACTCTTGTCACATAAACTTCTTGCTCAAGTTCAGGATACTCACAGCATTTAGCCTGAAATTTATAGAAGACAAATATGGTACTAGAAGAACCCAAAATACAATGTCTGTCAACACTACAGCACCTGCACTGGTCTGTTAATCAAATGATAATAGTAAATTTTATATATTTTTATTGAAAATAGCACAATGTAGGTGGGGAAAAAGAACAATTTTAAAAATATATTTGAACCTTCAATTGATAACAGCTTGGCAAGGAATAAAAATCTAAGTGATTCAGGTAATAACTAACTTAACAAGCATATACTGGTTAAAGCATATAAATTAAAAGGTGTTAGGCATGTAAAGAAAATAAAAGAAGTAAAATGTCTTTTTGTTTATATTATAATAACATTCAGCACATAAATGCGAAAGACAAAATTGGGTTCAAACTTTCCCCAGCCCCTTTTCATCAATAGACTCATATACGAAGGAGTGAGGTTCGTTCGACAAATTCCTACCTCTATATCTATCTCTGAGATGTTTGGATTTTTCAAAACTCCATAGACATGCAAAAGAGAAATGCTATCCCCACTCGGACCAAGACATAACTTTTACCAAAAATTTATTGTGATGTTTTTGTCCAAATAACAATTAAAGTGAAGCAGGGTCAAGAGCAACACATCTCTTTATGATAAACAGATCCATTTTGCAAGTTCGTTATTATGGATAGTTCCTATAAAGGATTGGACTAATGACGTATACAATGCTTGAATTATCGATGTAGCCATAGTTGGTTCTCCTCCTTCAGAGACATGTAATAGAAGCAGAAGGAAGACTTAAGCTAAACTAGAAGCCCATTATGAAAAATCTGGAAAGTCGTGATTATTATGAGTAACTTGGAATTCACACTGAGACTACCTGTCACAGTGAATACCATGCTTTTTCTTTTTTATAGTGATAACATATAAACATGCATTTAGATGCTGACCTGATAGACAAGTTGCATAGCATGACCCCAAAATCCAGCTTTTTTTTCATCAGCTTCCTGTTCATGATAGCTTTGCAATCTTATTACATTCATATTTTTGTTGGTCCTCAAAGGTAGAGTCATAGGACTATTCTGCTCAAAACCACCATTTAGGAATCTGTTGACCTCCTGATCTGGCATAATACTTCTCTTTGAGTAAAGCCAGCAGCCATGGGCGGATATAATGGTTGCGATCTGCAGAAGACAAAAACATCAGACAAAAGCGTAAAATCATGTAATTAGGACGAATTTTCTTTCTATGGTAGGTTGTTTTTCTTGTGTTTAGGGGGCATATAGAAAAGAATTAACAGAGACAAGCTAGATACACAATCTAGCATGTAAAATAAAAAGCAAAAACTCCAACTAAGGGAAGAAGATAGTAGTCATAATAAATAGTTAAATACAGTACCGATTTTGAACTAATTAAATAATGGGAAACAGTGGAGGAACATACCGCAAAATAGACAATGACTAAGGCAAACGTCCACCTGCAGATCATTCATCCAGGAACATCAACTGAATAGTTATATTTTTAACATGAATAAACTGTGTTTTTCAATTGAAAATAAATAGACATAGGTAATAAATTTAACGAAACGTCAGTGATGTCAAAGTATAAGGACTAGCTGATGTGGAGGTACTTAACAAAGAACACAGTTCCTCCATGTTTATAGAGGGCAACATGACATTCCTTAACATTGTCTAACACAGAAAAGAGCTTTTAATTCGAAAACAATGCATCACAAAGAAGCAATGCGAAAATTTTCTTATGGCCACAAAACTAAGAACCAAACAGGACATGGACTGTGATAACCCTCTAGCATTCAACAATTACTTTATTCCATATCTGAGGTGATCTCTCATCACATCATAGAGTCAGATCTGCAAAAAACTCACGTATGCTGTTACTTCCTCATTTCACCCATCACTCCTTTACAAAAACATTTTCCTTCCCTCTTCAATGAGCAGCTACAATACACTTTTCTCTATTGAAGATACTTCATAATACACACCTAACTGCAGGCATTGACTATCACCTCGCCCTCAACCATACAAAAGTTAATCATCCACTTCTACTCCATGTGTCAGTGATAGCAGTCATGTTAACCTTAATGGAAAAAAAAAAACAATAGGCAACAGCTTATCAGCATCACTGAAATGTTGGGCTCAAGAAACGTACCAACACGTGAAAACTATTTGGCAAAAAGTTTTCTTGAAAACCAGACAGCCTTGATTCAAGCAGTTCATTCTTTCGTTCTCATAAGCTGCTCAACTGTTTGTTCTCTCCATCCTTTGACTACATTATTAAATGAGCAGTGGGCATATCTTTGTTTAAATTTATCTGAATCACTGTTCTAAAGTTGTGATTGTATGGAAAAATCAAATAACACTTATTAAGTTATTAACAATAAAACTTGACCTAAATTTAAAATGATAGTTTTGATTTTCCTGGTCCAGTTTTAAAACTTTAATTTATGAATGTCACTTACCGATCTAACAAGATAATAGACCAATTAATTTGCTGAAGCTAAGACCATTGGCACAAAATGCTTAGGCCTAAGTCAATAATAGTATATCCAACAAGCCAAGCCCTAGCATGATGCAAGTGAGGGCTAATCCAGTGATGATTGCATGTCAAGGTGTACCTTTGATCTGATCCCAGCCATGGATAATATTTTCCTTCTTGAGCCTCTTACGATGCCAAATACCCTCCTACCATTCCTCATGATTAGCTTATTGAACCTAAAACTAATTTAAATCTACTAAGCCCTACTATCATTCCTCATGATGAGCCAATATGCGTAAGCCCTAAGATAGGTTAAGCGTAATACACTCACCAAGCAATTAAAACCAATTTAAATCTGCTCCCACTTTCTATGTGTGACTAAACAGGAGTGTTATACGGAAATTGTTTTCTTGTCGATCACAACAGTAGAGAATGATAGGGACAGATTTGACACCCTCCACCATGTGGACTAAATGACAATAAAAGCATGGGAACCAGCAACCATCAATGATAGTAGGTCCCAGCCTCTTCACCTCCTAGCTGACATCTCGAGCCATGCATCTGTGGCTGACAAGCACTCTGCATTGATGACTGGCAGCAAGCCACCCACATTAACTCCTCCGCCGCACAAGGCACGCCCTCATTAATACCTCTACCATCTCAGCTAACACAGGTGGAGAGGGCACAACACCCAAGCATAAAAGTCACACCCCAAGCCAAGATTGGGGGGGCAACAATCTCTTAACCCTTTGCTCTCTCATCTTTACACAGCTCATACTGCTGTCTTTCGCCTCCTCCGCCTTACACTGACTTAAGAATCAAAGGGGTCGAGCCAGGAAGCCCCCCGACACCGACCTATTGTGCAAGATCACTAGTGCCCAGGAGCCAACCTCGCAGCTTGAAGATGACCCAATAGCCAAGAGAGGACCTCGCTGCTAAGTAGATCTCAGTTCCTCTACCAGGCCTCACCGCTCCAAGGTCAGATCAGCCCCAGCAAACCGCTACCCTTGTAGACTTCCAGCGCTGGTTCACCACATCAACACTCCCACATCGGCACGGAGGAGATACAAGGATGAACCTGCACCTTTGGCAGTGAACCAACCGTGCCGATTGGAGCCGACTCATCAACCAATGGTATTCATGCCCAATCAGAGAGTAGACCAGATACGATCACAATCGAAGAGGGCACAACACCCAGGCATAAGAGCCACACCCCAGGCCAAGATTGGGGGGGCAACAATCTCTCAACCCTTTACTCTCTCATCTTTACATAGCTCATACTGCTATCTTTCGCCTCCTCCAACTTACACTTGCTTAAACATCGAAGGGGTCGAGCCGGGAAGTCCCCCGACACTGACCTGTTGTGCAGGATCACTGGTGCCCAGGAGACAACCTCACAGCTTAAAGATGACCCAACGACCAAGAGAGGACCTCGCTCCCACATCGGCACGGAGGAGACACAAGGATGAACCTGCACCTTTGGCAGTGAACCAACCGTGCCAACTGGATCCGACTCACCATCCAACGGTATTCATGCTCAATCAGAGAGTAGACTAGATAAGATCACAATCGGAGAGGGCATGACACCCAAGCATAAGAGCCACACCCCAAGCCAAGATTGAGGAGGCAACAATCTCTCAACCCTTTACTCTCTCATCTTTACACAGCTCATACTGCTGTCTTTCGCCTCCTCTGCCTTACACTGACTTAAGCATCGAAGGGTTCGAGCCGAGAAGATGACCCAACAACCAAGAGAGGACCTCATTGTCGAGCAGATCCCAGTTCCTCTACCAGGCCTCACCGCTCCAAGGTCAGATCAGCCCCAGCAAACCACTTCCCTTGTAGACTTCCAGCGCTGGTTCACCACATCAACACTCCTATATCGGCACGGAGGAGATACAAGGATGAACCTGCACCTTTGGCGGTGAACCAACCGTGCCGACTGGAGCCGACTCACCAACCAACGATATTCATGCCCAATCAGAGAGTAGACCAGATAAGATCACAATCGGAGAGGGCACAGCACCGAGGCATAAGAGCCACACCCCAGGCCAAGATTGGGGGGGCAACAATCTCTCAACCCTTTACTCTCTCATCTTTACACAACTCATACTGTTATCTTTCGCCTCCTCCACCTTACACTTGCTTAAACATCGAAGGGGTCGAGACGGGAAGCCCCCCAACACCGACCTGTTGTGCAGGATCACTAGTGCCCAAGAGACAACCTCGCACCTTGAAGATGACCCAACAGCCAAGAGAGGACCTCGCTGCCAAGCAAATCCCAGTTCCTCTACCAGGCCTCACTGCTCCAAGGTCAGATCAGCCCCAGCAAACCGCCTCCCTTGTAGACTTCCAGCTCTGGTTCACCGCATCAACACTCCCACATCGACACGGAAGAGACACAAGGATGAACCTGCACCTTTGACAATGAACCAATCGTGCCAACTGGATCCGATTCACCATCCAACGGTATTCATGCTCAATCAGAGAGTAGACCAGATAAGATCACAATCGGAGAAGGCACGACACCCAAGCATAAGAACCACACCCCAGGCCAAGATTGGAGGGGGGTGGCAACAATCTCTTAACCCTTTACTCTCTCATCTTTACACAGCTCATACTGTTGTCTTTCGCCTCCTCCGCCTTACACTATCTTAAGCATCGAAGAGGTCGAGCCGGGAAGCCCCCCCCGCCCCCCCCGGACATCAACCTGTTGTGCAGAATCACTGGTCTAAGGTCAAATCAGCCCCAGCAAACTGCCTCCCTTGTAGACTTCCAACGCTGGTTCACCACATCAACACTCCCATATCGGCACGAAGGAGACACAAGGATGAACCTGCACCTTTGGCAGTGAACCAACCGTGTCAACTGAAGCCGACTCACCAGCCAAAAGTATTCATGCTTAATTAGAGAGTAGACCAGATAAGATCACAATCGGAGAGGGCGCGACACCCAAGCATAAGAGCCACACCTCAGGCCAAGATTGGAGGGGGGGCAACAATCTCTCAACCCTTTACTCTCTCATCTTTACACAGCTCATACTGTTGTCTGTCGCCTCCTCCGCCTTACACTGACTTAAGCATCGAAGGGGTCGAGCTGGGAACCCCACGCCCGCCCACCCCCCACCCCCCCCGGGACACCGACCTGTTGTGCAGAATCACTGGTCTAAGGTCAAATCAGCCCCAGCAAACCGCCTCCCTTGTAGACTTCTAACGTTGGTTCACCACATCAACACTCCCATATCGACACGGAGGAGACACAAGGATGAACCTGCACCTTTGGTAGTGAACTAACCGTGTCAACTGAAGCCGACTCACCAGCCAACAATATTCATGCTCCATCAGAGAGTAGACCAGATAAGATCACAATCGGAGAGGGCACGACACCCAAACATAAGAGCCACACCCTAGGCCAAGATTGGGGGGGGGCAATAATCTCTCAACCCTTTACTCTCTCATCTTTACACAACTCATACTGCTATCTTTCGCCTCCTCCACCTTACACTTGCTTAAACATCGAAGGGGTCGAGATGGGAAGCCCCCCAACACCGACCTGTTGTGCAGGATCACTAGTGCCCAGGAGACAACCTCGCACCTTGAAGATGACCCAACAACCAAGAGAGGACCTCACTGCAGGGCAAATCCCAGTTCCTCTACCGGGCCTCACTGCTCCAAGGTCAAATCAGCCCCAGCAAACCGCCTCCCTTGTAGACTTCCAGCGCTGGTTCACCACATCAACACTCCCACATCGGCACGGAAGAGACACAAGGATGAACCTGCACCTTTGGCAGTGAACCAATCGTGCCAATTGGATCCGATTCACCATCCAACGGTATTCATGCTCGATCAGAGAGTAGACCAGATAAGATCACAATCGGAGAAGGCACGGCACCCAAGCATAAGAGCCATACCCCAGGCCAAGATTGGGGGGGTGGGGGGGGGTGGCAACAATCTCTTAACCCTTTACTCTCTCATCTTTACACAGCTCATACTGTTGTCTTCCGTCTCCTCCGCCTTACACTAACTTAAGCATCGAAGAGGTCGAGCCGGGAAGCCCCCCCGGACACCGACCTATTGTGCAGAATCACTGGTCTAAGGTCAGATCAGCCCCAGCAAACCACCTCCCTTGTAGACTTCCCGCGCTGGTTCGCCACATCAGTACTCCCACATCGGCACGGAGGAGACACAAGGATGAACCTGCGTCTTCGACAGTGAACCAACCGAGCCGACTGGAGCCGACTCAGCAGCCGACGGTATTCATGCCAATCAGAGAATAGACCAGATAAGATCACAACCAGTCCAGTTTCCAGTACGGTGGTAAATTACTGCTACCATATCGAGGATTTAATAATCCACAGGCTAACCCAAATTCCCTAATCGGTTTCACTTCATCTCCAGCATCAGAAAGAAAATCGGCTTCTCTTCATCTCCAGAATCAGAAAGAAAACATTTCTCCCCCGTCTCACAATGAATAGAACTAACTAATCAATAAAATTAGCAATGAGAACAAAGCATGTTTTCATGTTAAGACGGCTATGGTAATAAGGGGGCTCACTGAGTATAGAAGTAGAACGCGGAGAATCCGCGAAACAGAATCATCTGGAAGAGTAGCCACGCCATGGCCAAGAACACGAAGCCGCGGTACGCGAGAAGCCAGGCCGGGTGCATCCCGGCCCAGCACGGCGCCCAGAGATCGACGGCCCTGAGCGGTCGCGCCGGCGCCGGCGCCCGCGCCGCGACAACCACCGCGGCGACCGCCGGGGCGACGACGATCAGAGCGCAGACGAGCGTCTGCCATCGCATCCAGTACCCCGTCGCGGCTTCCTCTCCTGCCGCCACCTCAGCCCCAAACCGCAAGAATTCCATGGCTCCAACCCTCGCGACCGGTGGCGATCGCAAGCCCTAACGAACAGACAACGAGACGACGGAGAGACAGAGAGAGAGAGAGGGAGAGGCGTGTAGAAGAGGAGGGAAGAGTACAGGACAGGTAGAAATCTCTCCATTTAGAGACCCATCCAGTTATCATCTAACCGTCCGATTCCAAGTCGCAGTTGATTGCCATCACACTGGACGGTCATTGGAGAGAACTGAACGGATACGTAACGAACGGAGAGCGGCGTCGCCCGTTTCTACTTCTGGATGAGACGGCTCGTGTGTTATGTGGCATGAAATGACGAGATTGTCCTCAAACATCCTCAATATCTTATGTACTTTTCAATCATATTAAATTAATTCGATACCATCTCAAAGATTTCAATTAGGCTGTTAGAAACAGAGCAACAGAACCATGAAGGTAAGGTTGATCCTGTTGTTTAAATTGATACTAGGAATAATGCATACAACTTTTACTGTCAACAACTGAACTACAGCTTCAGATGTCAACCTTTGCAGAGATCTTTTAGCTTAATCTGAGGTGTGGAGTACTTGGCAGAGAGGATTTTGGATGCGATGATGGAATTGGCAGCTTCGGTGTTATGAACACCATCCCAGCTAATGTAGCGAGACCCCTCAGCACAAGCAGTGACCGTCGGCTCACCACAAGTCATCCTAAACTTGTAGTTGTACGGAGGTCCACCGTACCCACAACATGCCATCAGTGGATTCTCAAAGCCTGGAAGAAGACAGACATACACTACTACCATCAGTGATTCTTCATACGCAGCAAGATGGCTTCAGAGATTGGAGCAGCGGAACTCACCGTATTTGGTATGGTTTGCTATCAAATCTTGTTTGATGGCGTAGACATCAGTGTAAACGATGGTGGCATTCTTGAACTCGGATCTCAGTCGGTCGCATAGCTCACTCAGTCCAGCATTGAAAGCTTTGGCTGCATCGTTGAGATCAGCAAGACATCCCAGTGAATCGAGCTCGCTGTCGTCCTTCTTCAGCAGCGCAAGCTTCTGCGGCAAACAGCCCAAGGGGCCCGTGTTGTAGATCCAAAACTTCCTACCTCCATTCTCATGCAACAGCTGCAGTGATGCAAATGATGATGAACTGAGGGTTCTACTTGAGTGTGAACAAGAGATTGACTTGCCTCAATGGCAGCTCCGATCCTGGAGAGGATTGATGGGATCTTGACGACGACCTCTGCGTAGCTCAGGTTTGCACTGAAGGGAGTGGACACATCATTCTGCCCTATGTCGATGGAGTAGACTGCGTTCTGGAACTCCTTTTCGCTGAGCAGTGATCCAGAGCCTGATCCACCCAATCCGTCAGCACGTACCGAATCGATCAACTGGTGAAGATGAAGAGTAGATGTGCATCACCTTGGGGCCGGAGTTCGCGAGTGCGATTCTTGAAGTGGAGGAACTGGAGCACTTGGGTGGAGAGAGGGAAAGGGATCGAAGTTGACTCGGTGGCCGCACCAGCTACAGCAAAGTTGACCCCGTGGGTGAAGTTTGATCCTGGTAATGACTCCAAGTAGGGGCTCAAATAGCTCATCTTCAACCTTTCGCCTGTAGGATTCGGTGTTATGATCACAGAGGTGCAGGAAATCGACACGAGAGAGAAGAAGAGATGTGGGAGACGCACAGAGGAAGTCGATGTAGAGTCGGCCGTCGCAGAAGCGGCCAGTGGGGCGGTGGAAGAACTGGCGACCGGAGGGGGGGCCGAGATAGAGGCCGAGGCCGGCCATGAGCCCTCCGGTGTCGGAGTTGGAGTCGCCGAAGTTGAAGAGGACGCATTTGGAGTGAGCAACAGCTGGTGAACATAGAAGAAGTATCAGAAGAGCAGGAAGACGCAGGGGATTTCCACCCATGCTTTCCCTATCCTCTTCGCTCCTCATACTGCTTCACCTTCATATCCTGTCACTGCTGTCTTATGCTTCCCAACCTTCTTCACATGCAGATGACAGAGTTGCATGTGAGGATGCCTATTTTTGCGAGTTTTGTATGACCAAGAAGAGCAGCTTGGGATCCCAGCAAAAATGGCGTTGACCTACTCATCACGGCATGGTCAACAACGTCAGAGTTTTGGCAAGAGAACGCTTCCAACTGACCTCAAAAGCAGTTGAACGACAGATTTGGATTGGGGAGTACAAATATATTTTAACCAACGTTTTCTTACATTTTTCTGGTCCATTTATTTCGATCCATCAGTAGCATTAATTACATCCCATGAAATGTGCGATGAGGCAAGATAAAGGCCATCCACATCTGTAATTGTGGTAATGATGACATGATATCACCCTAGTTTTGACGATTGGTGTTGGATTAAGTGTTGGGAATTGTTGGGTCCAGCTCGGCTTGGACAAATTTGGGCCATAAACCCAAATCAGTAATTAAGAGAGAAAGGGCAAAATGTGAGGAAATAGATTGCAGCGTTCAGTCTGCGGCGGCGTGCAGAGGAGAGAGAAATAAACTGAGAAAGATTATGTTTCTGTGTTTTCTGCTTTACGATGTATGACCAAACGTCGTAAGTTTCGATCCAAATTTTATGTGAAGAATCCTTGTAGCAAACTCTACAATTCTAACGGTGTTGATTTACAGTTTACCCTCTCTAAGGTACTTTCCTACGATATCCATTTTGTGAGACCTAGAATTTTCTTTTGAAGGAGATCCATCGTATAATCCTATACGATGAACATATGCTATTCTAGAGCCAAGATCTATATTCTTGATATTATACTGATCCTCTAGTTATTCTAGAGAATACATACTGTAAACCTGTTATCATTATTATTGATAGTGGAAGTTTGAGGTGGACTACGGTCCCGTGGTTTTTTCCACATTGGTTTTCTACGTTAAAAAGATTTGGTCTCATTGTGTGATTGGTTTTTTGCTCTATTGTTTATGTTGTGCTGGTTGATATTTACATTTGGATATCAAGTTGGTATTTTGATGAGGAACCCATTTTGATACACAAAGAGGGAAAAGAATATTCCGCTTTAACAGGTTTTTCCCAACAAGTAGTATCAGAGCAACAAGTTGTTTGGTGCTAGTTTTTCTTGTGTGATTGAAATGGAGCAGTCATATGGTATAATTAAATTGAACTTATCAAATTATTCCACTTGGAGGCGTCTGATGGAAGATTTGCTCTATTGCAAAGATTTATATAAGCCTATCAAGGTTAAAGATAAACATTCTACTATGGACGATGAAGAATAAAAAGTTCAACATAGAAAAACCATTGCCTATATTAGAAGATGGATGGATATAAACTTGCATGAGCATATTTCAGATGAAACCAAAGCTGATGTTGTTTGGCAAAGGTTAGAAAACCTCTTTGCAAAAAAGACAGTGGGAAATAGAATTTCTCTCCTCAGAAGACTTGTAAATTTGAAATATAAAGATGGTGGTAACATTGTTGAGCACATAAGCCTATTTCAGAGTCTTGCAAACAAGTTGGTTGCTATGAAAATAAATATAGATGATGAGATGCAGGGATTGTTACTTCTCAGCTTTTTACCAAAAAGTTGGGAAACGTATATGGTGACTCCACGCTAGAGGGAACTCTAACTATTGATATGGTTAAAGACAGTCTGCTAAATGAAGATGCCAGAAGGAAATAACAGGGTGAATCTTCTTCTGGTGCATTTGTTACTGAAAAACAAGAAAGACGTGAAAGAAGTCATAGCAGAAACCCACATGGATATAGAGGAAGAGTTTTGGAAGCGAAAACAGAATGAAATGAAGAAAAATAAAAAAGAGACCAATACAGTTACTGCTGAAGGTAATATCACTATTGTCTGTGATGAAGGTTGTGTTAGTCTTGTAGCTCAGGACAGTAATTGAGTAATTGACTCTGGTGTTTCATTTCATGTCACTTCTCATGGTGATTTCTTTATATTTTATACTACCGGTGAATTTGGTAATATCAAAATGAGAAATAGTAGTACATCTAAGATTGTGAGTATTGAAGATATTTGCTTGGAGATCAGTATTGGGATATATAAAGTCGACGTGGACTATAGGATTAGGATGGACTGAGAAATAACTTAATTTTTAAAATAATAAATAATTATAAAATAGAGAAAATATAAAATATAATAAAGTGAAATTTAAAAAAATTATATATTAAATATATGAATTTATATATTGAGAGGAAAATGATATTAACATTAATTTCAATTAACGTCTATTGGATATATCACATCGGTTATTGAAGATGATAAAAACTTTGATAGATATATCACTTAAATAGAACACTTAAAAGAAAATATTCCGTTAGAGATTACAAGAATAATAATACTACTATATGAGTAACTTTTTTAAGTAAGTTTCCATTTCAAACTTACAACACGATCGCTAAACCTTTTATGAGCTATATGCCTAAAATGGATGAAGATATACAAGCTTAACAGAAGGGTTTTATGTGATCGAACCCCGACCTAATCTTTTGTACGAAGGAAAGAAAGGATATGAGATATGGATACTTCATAGAAAATGATATAAGAGATTTTTTTGTATCTTGTAGATCATGATGTCTACTCGATGTGCCCACAGCAGTCGGACATGAATCATCGAATCCATCATCACTGAGAGAGAGAGAGAGAGAGAGAGACGAAGATCAATGCAATGGCTTTGATGATGATGGCGCAGCGAAGCTTTTCCCTGAGACTTCGCCAGCTGATCCTGTAGATGCTTTGCTTTGGACGCACTTCGAACTTGCAGAGTTCGGAGGGTGATGTTTAGGACCCCCCAATTGCTTCTTTCCCTGTCCACTGCTGCTCCTTCTGCATCATTCAGCTGCCCAACACCATCCGATGTGAGATCCCCGCACCTTACGGAAAGTATGATATATCCCACTGTCGGTGGTTGCCAGACGTGCGTCAACGCTGCAGCTTTAAGGTGGAAGACGACCATCAACTCTCATCAACGTCACGCTTTCTCACAGTGTCATCCACCTGCACAACCTAATGCAGAAGAAGACTGATGGAGGGTTAATGTATCCTCTTCTTCTTAGCGTGTGGTTAGTATCTTCTGGTATCTTCTAACACTTACTCGAAACAACTAAACCTTTTGGTTGCTGTAATGGGAACTTAATATAGCATGACGACTGCATGTCCATCTCGTTCGTGGTTAATATAATCTCACTCATTTTAAGACGCACGAGTTGCTCTTTGGGTTGCTGTAATCGACTCTTATTAGCATGAAATCAAACCAAAGCAGACGTCATATTCCATTAATTGGAAGTTAAACAAAGTCACCACGTGGCATCTTCCCGTAAACCAAAAAGAGACACGACACGATAACCCTCGTCAGGCAGCCGACGGCGCGGTCACGTACTTTATCGCCCCAGCCTCCGACAGCGCCGCCAGCAGCGGCTGCTTCCGCTCCTCCTCCGCCGCCGCAGGGACAACCACGCCCTCTGTCGCCGCTGCGCCCTTGTAGTCCAAGCTGGTGTCGTTGTATACATCCCACCACCGCTTCACCAGAATCTTGATGTCCTCCCGGTCCATGTTCGCCTCCTTACCCGTGTATCTCCATGGCTTCGAACCCTGCACTCAGCACACGGTTGCTCGGTAGCCAAACCATCATCCAACTTAGCATTCCTATGAATGCAAGCAAGCGCGCGAGCGCATACGTACCGCTGCGCAGTAGTGCACCACCTTCACCTTCTCGAGCTCGACATTCTCCGGGTGCCTCCACAACATGGCCAGTACCAGGTTGTAGATCAACGGGATCGGCTTGTAGATGTCCTTAAAGAACATGTTCAGGAAGTCTTGCTCGGCGAAGGGGGTGGGAGGAGTGACCTTGAGGGTAGAGAGGAGGGACTCGCAGGTGGCCAGGCTGGGCTCGTGGACGAACATGCCGGCGTTGAAGTAGAGGGCGGGCGGCGGGGCGAGCTCGTCGGCTGGCCACGCCACCCTGCCGGGGCACTGCTGGCAATAGCCGATCTTGTACTGCGGCGTGTGGCTCCACGTCTTCTCGCAGAAGCAGTCCATCACCGCGTAGAAGTGCCCGTCCGGCAGGTCGAACAAGTGGTCGATGTTCTCGTACACCTGTATGTCCGCGTCCAGGTACACCATCTTCTGGTACTCCACAAACTGCAAGCCGCCCCTCGTTAAAGCCAATCGCGACAAGAGTAGCCCCTAAACGACAGTGCGCGAGAGAGATGACGATGGATTACCTCCCAGATGCGGAGCTTGGAGTAGTTAATGACGTAGTAGGCCATAGCGAACTGGGTCTGACTCTCCGGGGGGTACACGGGCTCGATCTCGCGGATGATGCAGCCCTGGGAGGCGAGCAGGCGGCGGTGGCTCTGCGGCACGTCGGGGAGGACAGCCACTACCAGCGGGTAGGCCGATCCCACCTTCCTCAGCCCCTTCGACAGTCCCACCGCCCCCTTCACGTAGTCGCCGTCCCCCGCCAAGAACGTAACATAAGCCCTCGATGGTGTCCTCCCGGCTTGGATCCCCTTCCCAGCTGCCGGCCCAGCCACCATCTGCGGTGCCATGGATGAGATCGAACAACGAGAACAAAACGAGGCCTGAGACCAAAAACGACACTATGCGAGCAGCGATGAGTCGAGGGGAACAGGTTGCGGACGATTAAATAGGCGCCGGGAGGGCGAGGAGATATGAAATTACAATTCAGGGATCCGTGATCACTTCAAAGGATCGCGGGTTAGTTCACTACACGTGTCCCATCGCGGAGATCGAACGGGGAGGATACGGCCGCTTGGAACGTTCGCGAAGTGGGTTATTAATGGAAGCAAGAGAAGGCACCAGATCTCGCCGATTCCTCGGCCCGAGTTTTCCAGCGACTAGCCTCCCCGAATCAGAGCCGTAGCGTTGCTCTTTGAGATGGAAGTTCTCATGATGGACGGTTCAGAGTTTTGGCTCGGGTGCACATGCCATGACAGGCGATTCGAGTCGCTTCTAAACGCATGCGGTCTCGCAGGCGTGCCAGGTGGCGTCAAGCACGGCGAAGGCTTGTGAACAAGAGACTGATCGCCCAGATCGGGAGCAATCAGAGGCCCACGCGAAGCCACGTGTTGATCGAGTACCTTCTGCGGGGAGCAAGAGCCACGTGAGCTGCTCGATCGAAATCAGACGGTGATCGCGGAAATGACGGCTCTAATGGGAAGGACATAAATTAGTGGCGGCTTTACTCGATGAAGGCCGAAGGAATGGGGTAACAAATTATTATGAACTAAATATGCTTGATATCATAATTATCTAATTCGATTAGTTTACGGAGTAAGTTTTGGTGGGAAATATATGAAACTGAGTATACCTTTTTTTGGCAGCATATGGATGTAATATTAATGTGATATGCAAACGTGATAATGACAAGTTCTATAGATATGTTCCACATAGTACTACTACTCGAGCCTTCTAGTGGTTTCTTTGCTAAGGCACTGACGACAAAATTCTAGGAATCGACCTATATGTCAAATGGTTATGAAAGATATATATATATATATATATATATATATATATATATATATATATATATATATATATACATCAAAAATAATATATAAATCTATCTTAAATTATATTTTTTAATTCGCTTAATATGAATCTTTTACAAATCATGTTTAAACTTTAGGATTCGATAATAGGTATTGAGCTTCAAATATAATATAAAAATTATTAAATAATTTTTTATATTAAAAATAATAAAAATATGGATATTTTATAAAAATAAACTGTAACATGTTATCTTAAGGTTATATTCTACATCTCACGTGGGTTATAGTTGAGAGTCGACTCGAAGATATAATCCGATGATGTTATCTTGTATTTACAAATATGAAAATCTTGAGTGAATTTGTTGTATCAATTTGAATAATAATGTAGGAAATAAAAACACAAACTACACCGAATGAGTAAGAAATAAACAAACATATGATATTTAAATAAAAAAGAATCGAAAAGAAAACTAGAAACACATCAAGCTATCTTTAAGGCTATATCTTGCCACTTATGTGGGTTGTAGTAGAGAGAATCAGCTCCAAGATAAGATGGAGTAACACTCTCAAATATGGAAAACTTGATGGAATTTGTTTTAACAACTCAAATAGTAAAAATAGAAAAATGAACACACACACACACACACAAATAAGGTGTTTGGAAATTGAAAGAGTAGTTTGGTTTCATCTTCTCCACAATGGGCCCATTATAATTCCAATGGTCACAACATTAATCAGCCCAATGAACATATGAGATCCCCAAGATATAAAATCATAAATTATAAAAAATAAAAAAAAAACAATTTAACAATAGTAATATTAAATTATATATTAAGACATTTAGAATGGTCATAATGATCAATTACAGCTAATATTTGGTCAAATATCATGTTAGACTATGCCATAGTATCTGTAAATTTTGAGGTAAATTCCTTATGGTTCCGACAAACATAATATTATTATAAATTCTTGCTTCTTAATTCTGAGGGTACTCATGAACTTCTAAATTTAATTCAGCTAAGGGTTTGAAACTTCTATCATATGATGATACAATCACAAAGCTTTTTAATGTAGTTGTTTGGCTTTGAGGATGAATGAATCCACTTCGTTTATGGTTTTTTTTTTTAATCTTTTTAGGGTTTTTCGGGTGTAGAAGACATTTCTTTTCATTTCAAGTGTAAAATAAGAACATGTGATGAACACAATGATTCATATCAAAATTGATTATCGGTTGTATACGATAATTGAAAATAAAATTTTTTGATCCAAAATAATACCCAAAATGTTTTTATTTACGATAATCGAAGAATATTCTCCCCTTCAACTCATGCAGGTATGACAAGTTTGGCTGCAATTCCACCGAAGAAAAAAAGCCTTCTGATGTGCAGATGTTGATGATCACCTCTCCAATATTACAAAGTCGATGCAACATATAGTTCTCTTTGTTTTTGGGTATTCATGATTAAACGACAGTATGCAGTATGTCATCGTCTCCAAAGCACCAAGTTATCAACTTGAGCACTCACAAATGACAACTCGAGCTTTTGATATATCTGACTCACAAGTTGCATGACAGCTTTCATGGTCCAAAGCTGTGTGACGAAATGACAGTAGAATGAGAGAGTCGAAGAGATAGGACTCACACATGACACCTTTCTCCATTGCAAGCTCATCACTGCTGATCCAATTTGCAGAGAAAGGTGGTTCATATCTTCACCCACTCTCCAAGATTAAGCCACAGTATGCCTCACTAACTCGAGAGCGTCGTCACCACTTGAGCAATTCAGCTGACCCATAAACACTACTACCATCCAAGTGAGCATATGGGTGGCCTTCAAGTCTGACACTAGCAAGTTGAGCATGAAAGAAACCTAATGCATGGTAGGCACCATGCCAATGCCAAACATCGTGCAGAAAGTACAGGGACGGCAGTCAAATTATTTCTAGATCGAGAAGATGCAGAACTCCTGATCGACAAGATACAGTACTCCTGTTACCTGATATGTAGAAATATCACTGCACCTGGACAATCCAAGAACTCAATTCCTCCAAGTTTCCTAACCTCAAATCCTACTACCCATGCGTGCGACCCCTTTGAACTCTATCCACTCCACTAACCCTCCATGCATCTGCCACTTGATCATCTCCTTACTCGTCGAATTGAAATCTGTGTAGGATTGGCGTGCAGAAGTGTGTCGGCCTTCGCCATTCCATCTAATAGTCAGACTTAGAGAACTCAGGTGGATGTCATTCTCATGCAGCCATCCAACCTTACCGACAACGTGGCGTTGCCTTATTCGCCGAAAGGGAGGCCATGCGGTGGACCACACAGATATCATGATGCCACCTTCGAAGTACTCCTGACGAAGACAAGCTGAGAAATCCGGATCAAAAGTGCTTAGTGGGGTATGAGAAGGATATCTTTCTTTGCTTCTGCATTCACATGAGGATAAGGAAGAAGAAGAAAGGTTTGCATGCATCCAACACCTCTAACTCTTTTCACACACTAATCACCAAACTGCTTAGCGGTTCAAGAGAAGACAGTCCACTGAAGAAATGTATTCCTTGTACTACTAAGCAAAGACAGCAGCTGAGACAATGAAATCACGACATGTCTTCCATTTGAATTGTTTGCAGCACTTCACTGACTCGGAGGCATTTGTTATATGTGGCTTGTTGACACTCACTAATGTGTGAATCCAACATCCTTAAGCAACATTATCATGTGAGCAGTGTCTTTATGCCTTAGCACAAAGATCACTTGCGGTTGATACTGATGAAGCTCCAACTCACTGTAAATGAGCATTGATGTCTAAATAAATTAAATGTTGGTATAAAAGATTGGGTTCGATTATGATTAGAATAAAACAGTATGTAGAGAATATGAATTATAAAGTATTGGAGACCAATGCAACTAAAATACCAAAAATATGGGATTATCTTATTCTTTAGTTCTTCTTTTAATTTTCATCAATATCTTTTCCTTATTCATATATAGATTGATTGTCTCTTATTGAGTCAGGACAAACATATATAATATTGGATATCAACATAATCTATTAAATTGTATGCCAATCTTAATATTTCAGCCCTTGGATATATATTTTTTATATAATTTCATAACAACATTCTTCTGACAGAACTACTAAATTTTTACTGCCAACAGCCATGAAGATACTGAGTTGGATAGCAAATGCTTTACACATGTTCTTCTTTTATGGATGCTTTGCAAAAGGTGGTGTGGGTCTTTTGGGGGACCCTTTTTTGGCTTTTTGGCCACTGCCTCCCTTGGGAGAGTGCAGCTGAGCACAAGATGCTGGCTAGCTCTTCTAGAATGATTGGACTTGTCATGGAATTGATCTAATGCATATGTGGGATTTAATGTCTTCTGCTAATTTTTTTTATATCTTCCACATCCAACTAATCCTTGTCTAGTGTGAAGAACTTCAGGATGGTGTCTCAATCTATTTGTTTGTCAAGTTCTTTCATAATTTTAGAAGTGACATGATTTGGACTTTAAACCAATCAGATAGATGTGCATTCTTTGAGAAGGATCAAATAGAGAATTTTGTGCCATGTATCATGAGAATATATTCTTCCTATATGATTTCAAAACTTCAACTAGCCAATTGAAAATTGATATCAAGTTTTATGCATCCACAACCATCCTCTATTAACTCATCCTTCCACTTTGCAGTTGATGAGCTACAATGGTGATTATTTCATTGTATTCTGTTAGCAAAAGCTGGTTAAAAATAGGATAGAATAGCTCAAACACTAATGATATTATAAAACTGGGAAATGAATATAAGGAAGTAAGAATCTCAAACACTAATAATCTCAAAGCAAAGCTTGATGAAAATAGGATAGAAAAGTAAGAGAGGAGAAAGAATCTCAAACACTAATAATATAATAAAACAGGGCAATGGATAACTTTGTGCACTCATAAGGGGAAACTGCATGCCTATTTATAGGACAAAAACTGTGACTAAATTCAAATTCTAGTTAGTCAATGACTCACACTCATAGTCCTATCTAGAATTGGAGCAATGAAGAAATCTGAAGACCCTATAGCTCCTCCTCTATTGCTTCTATCTTAATCTGACTTCTATTTCTAAGTTTAAACCCCTGACCTTATATACTTGACCCTTAAACTCCTAACTAGTTTTATTTAGGACTCATCCATTGTACTCCAATCAAGATAAAGAGCCATAGTCTTTGCAAACTAGACATTATCATCATCTTCAACAAAGATTTCATTGCTTCTTTGAACTTGAAGCAATTGAAGAACTTTTGACAATCTTTAATCATCATTACCAAAGCAAGTAGCAGTAGTTTTATCAATCTAATCTTCCTCACTAGTTCAGTGTTGTTACATCTTCATTTCTTTATTTAGTACTAGTGTTGTCTGTTTGTTCCATATTTTGTGAGCACAAGAGCACAAGTTTCTTCTCTGGGGTCCATTGTTTGCATCAAACCTTTCACACAGTCTCTTGTGCTCCACTTTGTTGTCTGATACAGAAGAAACCATAAACTAACATGATGCAATTACATAATTAGTTCCTCTTTGTTTTATCCCACATTGAGTTGTATAAATCACATGCTTCAATTGCATCTTCTAGAGAGACACAGAGAGAGAGAGAGAGAGAGAGAGAGATGGCTAAACTTTGATAAGCTACAAACAACACTTCAGCTTTCATGATAGGACAGCTGAATACGCCTACAATAGCTTTTGTTTATTCTCCACCTAATTACGGGGTCCAAGCATCACCATGTCTTTGTTCATCGACTTGTTCATGCATGGATGGCATATATAGTAGGAAGAATTTTACATGGTTTTGTAAACACATTTTATGGTTTCCCTGATTGATCTTCAGATATTAATGATTTTTGAAAGAAAGAAATTACAATTACTTGATCGGTTTAATGAAGCTTTCGGTCTCTCATAAAATTAACCAACTAATTATTTATATATATATATGTATATATGT
Source organism: Musa acuminata AAA Group (assembly GCF_036884655.1). Classification (NCBI taxonomy): domain Eukaryota; kingdom Viridiplantae; phylum Streptophyta; class Magnoliopsida; order Zingiberales; family Musaceae; genus Musa; species Musa acuminata. The sequence goes on along the minus strand of NC_088359.1, from coordinate 26,599,451 downwards.
ATGCATGACTTATACTTCTTAAAAGAGTTGAAAGCATCTCTCATTTGAATGCACACTCAATTAATGCTTTGGTCCTTCGTCGCTTTCCCCATTCTCATGTGTCCCCCACTTTGCTCGTTAAACTAAAGCTAAAAGCATAGGTGGAGGCCATCAAAGTCACGAGCAGAAGCCTTAAACAACTCACGCTGTCTTCCTCAGATCGACTCGTCTGCAGCTTATTGTATTCTCTCTCAGCCGACTGACTTCCATGTCTGCAAGAACTCGTGATGGTGGCTATCAATAGTTTGACCTCAAGGCACAGCCAGCTCTCTCTGGGGTCTTTTGTTTGTTCTCATGTTTCTTGTATTGATATCGTGAGACATTTTTGACTTGGGTTGACCTTTTGATTGATTGGATGAGATGTGTGTCGATTTAAATGTTTGGCAATGTCGTCGAACTGCTCGTCGTCGATCCATTCAACAAAGTCAACCCCGCTCCCGTATATGTACAAATTGCAAGCTATTTGACTCCCTTCTGTTTGCGAATGAAACGACAACTCAACCTAATCGGCTACTCCATTTCATGACACTAAATTCTCGTTGAATAATCACAGATTTATTTGGATTTACTCTATCGAAATGAATTATGATGAGAAAATGTGCTGCCAAATAATTGCCATCGTCGCTCTCATGCCAAACTTCTTGCTTTGTCGCCACCTGGAAAGCAAAAGACGCACACAAATCTACGTGGAAGAGAGAGAGAGTGGCTTTAATCAAAAGCCACCACTTTGGGCTTTGAAGAGCAGAAGCTAACCTCAGTGCAGCTGCATCCCATCACGTCTCTATATAAACCCCACCCGCGGCACCTAATAACACCAATCCATCCCAGCCTACCTCTCGAGTTATCTGCCTTCGTCTACAACCCACTCATCTCGCTTTCCCTACAGTCGTGGCACTTAGAGGACAGTTCCAGGAGCTTGGAGAGGAGTCGATGGAGTTCCATGGAAGCATCACGCCACAGAGTGTGGAGGAGATGGACTTGAGAAGAGGGCCTTGGACCGTGGAGGAGGACCTTCTCCTGATGAACTATATTGCTGCTCATGGCGAGGGTCGATGGAATTCTCTTGCCCGTTGCGCAGGTTCCCAACTCGACAACACTCTCAACTCGTTCCATTCTTCTTCTTCTTCTTCTTCTTCTTCACGTCCTTCAATGACGACTGAACAGGACTCAGAAGAACTGGGAAGAGCTGCCGGCTCCGGTGGCTCAACTATCTCCGACCTGACGTCCGCCGCGGCAACATCACTCCGGAGGAGCAGCTCCTCATCCTGGAACTCCACTCGCGCTGGGGAAACCGGTAAGTTACTCTTCGACCGGAGTCTTCTTCCCATTTCGGCCGTGGATGATGGACGTGGGCCGCGCGTTGCAGGTGGTCTAAGATCGCGCAATTCTTGCCCGGGAGGACCGACAACGAGATCAAGAACTACTGGAGGACCAGAGTGCAGAAGCACGCGAAGCAGCTCAAGTGCGACGTCAACAGCAAGCAGTTCAAGGACGTGATGCGGTACCTGTGGATGCCCCGCCTGATCGAGCGAATCCGGGTGGCTTCCGGCGACCCCACGGCCGTCGAGCCGGCGGCGCACTGGACCCCGGAGCTCGCCCCGGTGAACCCGAGCCCGGACAACTCGAGCACGGCCGGCTCGTCGTCGTTGCAATTCTCGCCGCAGCCTGTCCCCGACAGCTGCGCCGACTGCAGCACGAGGCAAGGTGACGGTAATGGCGGTGACGTGATTCAACCCGGTGAATTCGCTGCATCCTGGTCGGCCTCGGCGCTGAGCCCGGGCGGTGACGCTCACTTGGGGTTGCTGGACTTCGACCAAATCCAATGGGGGGACAGCTTGTGGACTGTGGAAGACATATGGCTGCAGCAACAGTTTTAGCCGAAATAATAAAAAAAAATAGCAAAAAAATAAAAATAATAATCATAAATTTGCAACTTGTGAATTGAAAAAGAAAATTGGAAATGATTTTGAAAATTTTTATTTATTTTTAATAAAAGTAACTGATGACAACATATTCGATTTCTTATTTCTTTAGAAAATTTATCGGATGAGATTTTGATCCCTAATCTTTGACGAACTTATTATCAATGTTTTAAATCCCTCTTATTTGAATTTATATTTGCTGGAATTCACTGTGGAAGACCATTTAGTAGTGGAGATCTCCATCCCATTAGCTCTCTCAGGATAGCAGTGGCCACCCTTTGTGCGGCTCAAAACATTCTTTCTTATAATTGCAACTTGCATTATTATCTTCTCATTCATAATAGTTAGTGATAATATCATACAACTTTTTCAGGGGATTGTGGCAATTAATATTATTTTCAGAGTTTTTTTTCAAGAAAAAAGTTAATATCTAGAAAAAAAATATTTTCATGTTTCATGAGCTCAACTCCTTTGGAAAAAAAAAGTAAAAAAAGATTAAATTTAAATTACAATTTATTAGCTAATTTAGTCATCCACATCAACAATTAAAACGAAAGAAAGAGTTATTTTCACAGGTATATGTTAATTATTTTATATTTAAATTATCGTAATAAATTCTTTTTTACTTTCTTATTATATCGAAGGTATTCGATATTTACATGTATTTTTAATCCAAATTAGTTATTGTTAGTAATATTATAATTAGTTACAATTCAAGGTCATAATAAATGAACTAATAAACAATTTGTTAGATCATCATCACTTATCCTATATATATATATATATATATATATATATATATATATATATATATATATATATATATATATATATTGTTATTTGGATATGGAAAGACACAGCAGCCCTTAACCTCCGCGAGGAGTACATATCTAAGGAAAGCACCTCAAAGACAAAGGCCGGTTCGCCCATTGGCTGACGAAGACGTGTGGTGTAGACAACCAATAGTAAGGCGCGGTGGCAAGCACGTGCGGCGGCCGCCGGGAGTGTTTGGGTCCCATGGGCGGCCGACCCCGTCTCCGCCTACGAATATCGTTCCGAGGTCGGAGGAGGATCGCCGGAGCGCGCTTTCCGCGGAGAAGGCTACGGCTCACCCCCGATGTCACACACGTGCCGGTCAACCCCCTTCGATTCGTGCTCATCCTCGTGGCGTCAGCTGGTCAATGCAGCCAGCCTTTGAGGCTTAAAATGCGATCTCACCATCAATCTGACGCACATTCTTTTGTACCACAGTGTACATACTTTCCCGTGATGTTAAGCGGCACGATGGAACACACTTGTGCATTATGAATGGATCCATCCATGACTAAGAACAATCAAAATGTAGGTAGGAAATGGATTAGGTTTAGGGGAATATTATCTACTCTTTTTCTGCGTGCCCATTGCTTTCGCTTGGAACCTTTTCTCACGTAAGCTTACTGATGACTTCTTCTTCTTCTTCTTCTTTCCGCCCATGATTAGGTCTCTCACTGAGCGCAGTGGAAGAAAGGATTACTTAGTTTTGCTGCAACTCATGGGAACCACAAGGTCGCCATGTTGCTGTGAACACCTTACGGAGGTCAAACTCAATGGAAGTTTGAGGTGCCTGTGGTTCACACGCCAAGGGAAAGTAGACATGACGACGGGTGACCGACCGATTTCCCAACGTTGTGTGTGGGTTTTCTTCCCTTTCATTTTATTTCAAGGCCTTTTAGACTTTGAATGATTGCTTCTCATTAACTTTTTTTCTATTTTTTATTTTTAAAGAATTATATTTATCAATTTTAATAGCTTTAAGCAAGATGTAAATAATAAGGTGGTTGGATTCAAACTTGTTTGAATCCAACCATCAAGGGTTGAGATTTTTTATTCGATTCGCTAAAATAAGATAGGTTCAAAATTGATTATTTTGATTCGATAAATTAATAAAAAATTAATAATTTTAAATAATTTAATATATATTTTAAATAAATACATTTGGTTCAATTGAATTAAATCTGATAGCTAATAAGATTTTCCTATTAGTAAATCTCTCTACGGAAATCCTATGTTAAGGAAAATGCTCCTTCCTAATCTGTCTATAAATAGGAGAGGGACATGTTAATGTATTAAATTTTTTTCATTAAAGCTTCTTCAATAAATCTTTTTATCTTCTAATTTTTCCAACAAAATCAAAATCTTGATCCCACTAGACCAATATAATAAGATTTGTAAAAATAGACCCATAATATTGAAATTGGACACTACCATCATTACTACTATTCATCCAATTTAATCAAACCTAAATAGGTAAAAGTGATACAACTACTCATCAAAATAAAATTTCATTCAATAGCCCATCATAAGTCTCAAAGGAATATGTGCATTAGTCAATGGTAAAACAAACTTGTGGACAATGCTTTTAAAGAAACTTCTTAAGATTCTCATCCTCAAACATAACAATGATGTGTCAATGATGTGTGAACGTGTCACAACGTGTCAACGTAGGATGTGAGAGGATAACAAACCTCTATTATAAAACTTTAACAAAGTTACAAAATGCTTCATTTTCAACCAAACTTGGTTATTTTTTTTAGTGGAAAAGAAATAGGTTTTTTTTTTGTTCTTACTTTGGATTATCCCGACAAACTTGGTTGGTTCATTGTAAAAATTATAGTAACAATCTTGACACTAAAAGTAAGGTTTATAATAAAAATTTACCAAACTTTAGACTAGTTTTTAACACCTATTCAAACTTGAAAAAATCGTATTTAAATGTGAAGGCAATGCATAGTAGACATAGAAGATGTCTCGATAGATAGATGTAAGAGTAAGCTCGACTAAAGTGAAAGATGTATATATAGAAGAATTAGTTATCCGATATATTAACCCTTTGTATTATCACCGAGTGATGACACATAGTTCATCTATTTATATTAATATTAGAAAGAACTTAATAATACAAACACCTCAAATAAAGGAACCCTTTGCTATAGAAAATAAAAAACATAATTAACTAACAAAAATATGTACATCGATCTATACAAGCCAAGTAATGTAAAAAAGAAAAAAAAAAGAAAAGAAAAAGCAGGTGGTATCTTTTTTGAGCACATTATATAGTAGTGAAAGCCATGAGAGGGCTCTTTATATATCATTCATAATATCATTATCACACAATCACTTCTTATTGAAATAATAATAGAAACATGTGCATGAGTGAGCTAATGTATTTTAATCAATTATTTAGTAGCTCGAAAGAATTAAAAATAAAATCACGCTTTTTTTCTTTCTCTTCAAAAGCTAATCAGCTTTATTGTCTCCTTTCATAGACCAAGAATATTTAAATAGAATTCCTTATCCTTTCCTCATCCTCCACTCAATCTTAGGTAGTAGTAGATTAATAAATCATAGATACACACATAAGAGAGACCATAATGGCATACTTCTCGAGAGCCTTTGCTTGCTCTAAATTTGATTTTTGAGTGTTTGCATGATCTCTTTTTCTTTTAGTTTTGTTGAAGTCGATTTCAGTTCTTAGTGACGATGAGAATATGCAACAATCTATACAAATCAGTGAGGGGATTGTTAACAAATAAGGGTGACAAAAAAAAAAAAAGAGTTCATATGTGAGACGAAAGAGCGAAGCTAAGAAGGGACAATCGATGGTAGAGGAGGAGTTGTTGAGACAAACGAAAGAATAGTGTGCTTGCCGACATCAAATTTGGGTTGGGTAGGGTAGGGTGAGAGTTTGGGCAAGGCAATGCCAACGTGCGAGAGAGAGAGCGAACTATGTCAACTAGTTTAATTTGAAAGTGTTTTTAAGGGCTTAAAATAGTAAACACAGTAAGCTAACATGGGTTAAATTAAAATTAATTCGATCTAAATTAGTCAATTAAATCGAAGAAAAGTAACCTTAAATTAGAAATATTTATAGTCTTTAAAACCAGACCATTGATGAATCGATTTGGTTTGAACACCATAATTGCAAGTGATCTAATATAATCTATTTACAGTCAATATAAAATCATATTTAAAATCATGAGTTTTTGCTTTAAAGGCCTCGACGACGATCGAGAGTACATAAGAAATAAGATCATTAAGTTTCTAGGTTATAATGACCTCATTGGTCCTATTATCATTGGCCGGAGAGTGAGCATCTTTGTTTTGTTCTTTATACAAAAAAAAAAAAATCCTACTTAAAGACATTAAACACTATTGCTTAATAAGGAATAGTCTCCTAAGGCTTATCAAAAAATTAATAACTTGAGAGGAGTATGTTGTGATCCATAAGTTTCTTCTTCTTCGTATTTAAAGATCCATGATAATTATCATGCATTCTCTTTGAAGAGGAGAGTGATGTTTTAGATGTGTACCTCTAGCTTCCAAAAGATGTCTTAAATCCAATACCCACAAGCCCACCGATAAAAGAAGCATATATTTCGTAATAAATAAATAATTTAATGGAGCTTGTAAAAGACTTTTTAGGCTTTTGATCAAAATTGAGATTTATATAATTTAATTATAGATGGTGACACATTGACATATTGAGTATAGTCATCCCAAGAATTAGATGACCTAACAAGAGTAAAACCTGGCTCATAATAGTAGTCATTGAATTGAGGAAAGCAGTAACAAGTGGATTTATACCCTTTGATCTAGAATCTAACCGTTTAGAAGCATCATGAGGACTAGACCATTGTATTATATGTCATCTAGGAGTCTGTTGGGTCAGAGTGACATGATCCAATTTAGCCTAGTTGCATCCTTAGATCTTGATTGAAGGATTGTACAATAGTTCACCATCATTAGAAGAGTGTATAAAATCCAAATATCTTTATATTGCTTCGAGGATAGAGAATATTCTCTTTAGATTTTTTATGGTGTTTAAGGTGATGACCCACTAGTTCACACCCAAAACACAAGTTCTACAAGTATTAACCGTTGGGGGATGATCTGATTTTCATCCAAAATCCTTAGGAGAGAGGCTTATAAAAATCTATTAAAATATATAAATGAGCAAACTTCCTCTTAATCCTAAATAATATAGTGTTATCAAGTTTCAATGATTTTCTTAAGATTGAATCAAGTTAGAATAATAAATTAAAATAGATGAATTATATAGTGAGACACGACATATGCACTAATATTGGGGCGCAAAAAAAAAATCCTCTAAGATAAGAATTAAAAAAATATGATACTAAAAGAAAACATAAAAGACTTACCCTGTAATGATCCATGGATTATGTCTTCTTCTAATTTAAATTTAAAATTTAAAAATATTGATACTAAATTAATTACCTAATAACCTAAAGAGATACCTCATTTCTTAGAAAGTTCATATTAGATGACTTTAAAAGGTGGGGTCTAGCTAAAAAAATTATCAAATAAACTCTTTTCCCATGATATCTTAGTGCATGACGTCTCTTAAAAAAATCAAGTTTCAATTCAAGCCCGGAAGATATCGGTATCTTTTACACTTTTCTTTCAATTTGGGTGATGATCTCCGATAGCCTATCCCATGAGCACTACTAGAAAGTCTCACCCAAGAACTAAGATCGATAAAGAAATCAATTTGTAAAAAATAATAAAAAAACATGAAACTAATTTGTAAGGAATTAATAAAAAAATAGTCGCTTAATCTTAATAGTATAATGAGAGACAGAAGAAAAATATAAAATAACTCACTCTAATAATTAAAAAAATGACTAATTTTAATCTAAATAATACTTTTAAGTATAATTTATGATGAAAAAAAATCATATAGTTGACTTTAAATAGTCAAAATATTAATATGAAGGACAAATGATTAGAGTTTTTATGTGAACATTATAACATAATCAAATAAGTTAAGATTTATCTTCCCAAAATATCAAAATGTTATGATTTTTAATGCTCCCACGGAGGGATAGCAAAAGCAAAACTACCTTCTTGCTACGATTAAATAATTTTTGTTAAGATATCATAATGGGTAGTGTGCATAGTTGATAAATTTATTTATATATGATTGTTTTGTGTGCTTGTTAAGTTTGTGTATTTAGTTAGTGTGCATAGTTATTAGGATATCATAATAATGGTTAAACAATTTTGTATCTCGTTTAGTAGAAAAAAATTATTTTTTTTAAAGAATATTAGATGATTAGAATGCCCCGACTACATTAATATTCTTCTAAAAGCAAATAACCATTGAGTTTTGAAAAAAATAATTTTTCATAATTATACATGGTTAATAATGTTCTAAGTTGGCTAGTATATTTGTTGCATAAATGATAGGTCTTAGGTTGAAATCTATCTGTGAGCATTCATTTAATACAATAAAAATATCTTTTATTTTTTAAAGAATTATTGAAATCTTGACCTAAGTTCACCAGAGACGAAATTAGAGATATTAAGCTTCTAAATATGGTTCACAATAGATAGACCATGGTTAATAAGGTTCAGAAGAGAAAATTAGAGGAGGTATTAAGGTTCTAAATATGATTCACATGGTCTATGGTTAATAGTGTTTCAGGGTATTGTTTAGTTTAACCATATTCTTGCAAAAATAGTATATTGCAAGGGTCTTAGGATAAACAATTTGTCATTTTACTTGAAAGCTTAACATTTTGTTGATTACACAAGACTTTCTATGCAATTAAAAGCTGACAAATAATTTGAATTTCAAGGTGCATGTCAATTATAGTACATCAAGATGGACTTTGGATTGATGATGATTAGATTACGATGATAAGGGTGCTTGTAATTTGATAGAACACTTCACTCGATATTGATATCTTATATTTGACCTATTATACATGTTACATAGCTTTTATAAGGACAAGTGACAAAAATAAATATATTAGATTTTATAGTTCTTTATAATTAATAACATATATAATAAAATTAATTAGATTCTAATAACAGATATTAACTAATAGAAAAGAAGTTCATATTATAGTAGGACTTCTTGGAGAATGTTCTTGATGAGAGGAACTCTCCTAATAACTTATCTTAGACTTTTTGTTTTTATCTATAAATAGACATGACCTCTAGAGACTGAAAGATGAATGTTACGCATCTCACAAAGGACATAGTTAAGAGATTATAGTTTTTCTCTCACAACCCTCCTTGAACCATAAATCTAAATGATCATGTGAAAGGATAGGAAAAGAGGATGTGAAAGGATAGGAAAAGAGGAGAATGAGGAAAATGCCCTTACAAATCTTATAGAGATTATTTTTAGATGACATCAAAGGTATACATCATAAAACTATGATATAATATTATTTGATTTTAATTCTGACATAAAAAATTATTTTCGTATTTCATATAATATATTACATATTTTATGCTTTCAGAATATTGATATTGATTTCATAATAAATTTTTTTTCGATGAAGTTCAAACCTTTCGTTCTTAGTAAATGCTTGCTATAATCCACCGGTTAAGATATTAATTATAGAATATATTAAGAGAAATAGTTGCTTATTTGCCAATTTAATTCTATTTATATTGTCTGTTTATGTCTTGGCCTTCACAGTGCCTTCGTTCCCAGCAAGAATCACGTACTTGTCCTTCCTCGTTAGTGCAGTGCACCGAAACCCCAGAGCGCTTCCGATTTCACGCTGCACAAGGTTGGCAACCTCACAGCTGCTGCCGCTCCTCCTGCGCAGGCACCCCGTCGGTATCTTCTGCAGGAACTCGAGGTGGTACTCCGGCCGTGGGTTCATGAGGAAGAAGAAGGAGTCCAAGAACTTGAACCCGCTCGCCGTCGTGCCGTAGAACATGCCGACCCTGGCGGCCAACGCCACCGGCACCACCTCCTCGGCCAGCTCCACGAACAGCGGGCTGAACCTTAGCAGATAGGGTTCCCTGCACGTGGTGCCCTCGGGGCACACCACCAGGTCTCCCTGGCTCAGCAGCCTCTCCATCTTCCGCCTGTCCTCCTCCTTGCTTCGCGTGAGTCTTACCGTCCTGATCGGAGACAGGGCTTCGGTTATCGGGCTGACGCTGTAGGTGACGGCGACGACGAGCTTGTTGAGCATGACGGAGATGTAGACCGGATCAAGGAGGGTCCTGTGGTTGCAGACGTAGAGCCTGTGTTGTCGGTCGTCGGCGGATGCGTGAGGGTTCAGGACCCGGTTCGTCATTCCGGTGGCTGATCCGATAGGGATGGAGATGGTGTAGGGCAAGGAGACGAAGACGATGGTCCTAAGGATGGAGAGGGAGACGCCGAAAGGGAACCAGACGAACATGGCGAGTGTGGCCATTGGTGTGGGCTTGAACGCCATTCTGCCGTCGTGGAACACCATTGCCTTTGGGTACTCTTCTCTCGGCAACCTCTGCCAGTTCTTCTTCTCAGCTTCAGTCACCAGGTGCATTTCCTGTACCAACCTTGATCAATGGACTTACTTCTGCTTGCACGTTTTCTTACAGTGACATCAAAGTAAGTCAAAGCTGTGCGGGTGTTGGGAAAGCGAAGCAAAAGACAGTAAGAAAGCTTGCCAAGTTGGGTGATCGGGATTGATGGTCACTAATGGAGAATGCTGACACGCCTATCTACTTTTGTCTGGCCTAAGCATTGCCCTCAGTGGTTGATCGACTACACTTGGCGTTGGCTTCTCCATTAGCTAAGCAAATGCTTTTGGATAAACTAATACGATTTCTGATCAGAGTTCATGCAGCGGATCACGAAATACCAGTACGAAAGCGATGGAAGGAAATCATCAAGGAACCAAAAGGTGTCCTATGGATTGACTTCTGCTCACAGTTTCCTGTAGACTCTAAAGCTTCACCCACTAATGGAGCGAACTCATTTGTCTGTCTCACCTCATGCCACACTTGTAAGGTCTCTAAAGGGAGAAATAATTGAAGTTGTTGAAATATTAAATCAAGCTTTATGATTAAATAAAAATTTGATTTTAGAGTGCTAATCAAGATACAAGTTCCTATCATGGTTGAAGTCAAAATCTTAAGCTTAGATACATATATAAGATATGCTTCATGTAATGGTTTAGGTATATGATGGGAGAAAGTAGAGCTAAAAGATGCATGGAGTTTCTCTATCCTCCTCCTCTATTGTCACTCTATGATTTCTTAATATTCATCATTTTTTTTCTCAAAATCAGTTCTATATGTTACATAAATGCAGATGAGTAACTCACCTTGCAATGAGAGAAAAGTTGGTGCTGAGGAGATTTGATGTAGCTTCCAAACCCAATGGCGTCTTCACCAAATGCATTCTCCAAACCCAAGTAGCTGTCTTCCTCCATTAACCCAGTATAGTAGCCATTGAAGACCTTCAGCTCCCTTGCCACCACCAAATCCACCTCCAAGTACTCCTTGAGGAACCCTTCCACCATGACACTGGGCATGCCACTGACACAGACCTTCTTCCCTGCCATCCTCAACACCTCAAACCCTTCCAGCCCCACATCCTCCAGCAAGTGTTTGGGGAGGACCGCTATCCCTGTCCTGAACCCCTGCTTTCTGATCCCAAGGAAGCACACCAGCACCATGATCTGTAAACCCACCTCCTGGCTCAAGCAACACAGCAAAGGGTAGAGAAGCAAGAGGATGAGGCCTCTCAAGATGCACCCTGCTTCCAAGGCCACAAGCATGAAGTAAGGGAAAGTGGACGAGGACCTCAGGAGGCCTCCCTCCACGTCTAGCACTAGGGCTTGGTCATGGAGGTGGCACAAGGAGAGATGATTCTTCTGTAGCTTTAGATGGAGCTCTCTTCTGTGGAGGGACAGTGGGTTGGCCAGCCTGCTTCGGAGAGAGCGGTAGAAGGAGAGCAATGACTTGGAGAAGGCCTTTGAAGCCATGTAAACCCTTCTTCTTCTTCTTCTTCTTCCTCTCTTTAGAGGTAAAGCGTCCTATTTATAGCGGCATGGAAACCATGATAACAAGGAGAAGAGAGAGAGAGAGAGAGGGAGATCGCCAGTGGGATTGGATTGACTTGGGGAGGCGGAGTTGATCCATTCTGATATCGAGCATGAAAGAAACAGGTGAGACTGATGGCTCACCTTAAGCTAATATTGAATCGTGTCTTCGTCCATCAAGACCGACAGGGAGCTGTTCCACGTGACAGGGAAGCAGCAGAAAGGATTAATGCATGAGTGCATGCGTTTACAGACGGAAACTATTTGTCTTCTGCAAATAGACTATGCACGCTAAGCCGGTGAGCATCTGCCACAGCAATGGAGGTAGATTTCATGGGACAGAGGTGCGATGGTGCATCATCACGTTGGCATGTCAAAGGTGTAAAGTTGGGATGTGATGGTACAACCCGAAGGGTTATTCCGTGGGCGGGTTGGTGACATCTCCATTTCCCTCCCTAACCTGAGTCAAACAAGACCAAGAAACGGGTCCCTTCTGCTTACTCCGGGAAACATCACCGCACGTTCCTGATGAGTATAAGAGATCGATTAGAACAGGAATAAATAATAATAATAATAATAATAATAATAATAATAATAATCCTCTAATTATAACTAAAACATATATTTTAAAAAATAAAATAAAATAAATTAAATAGAGAGTTCGAAATAAATTTTGAAAGGCCCATAAAATCATTTAAGTCTTAAACGTGCTACTCGAGAAAATTGCTTCATTCTCTTGCACACATGAACATGAAGAATCAAAATCAAAAAAAGAAAAGATTGTCGAAATGGATCGAAAAAATAATCACACTAATAACTAGACAAATCGGGAGATTATCGAAAGGAATAGAAAAACCAAATTGTATAAATAATTATAAAAAATGATCGAGAAAAGAAAAAAGGGTTTAATTAGATTTTCAGACCAATTTAATTTTGCTCCTCTGTATTCCTCTCCCTTCTTAGAAGGGCAATGCATTTTTGGAGACTACTACTACTACTTATTTCATCTTCCATTGTGCAATACCAAATATTTTTAGCCCTCATTTTATTTATTTATTTGAAAATATCAATTAAATTAATTAGCTGAGTGGAATAATATAATGACATTACCCCAACTTTCCAATCGGTCACCACGGCCGACCCATAACCTACGGATGATAATAATATGCCACAGCCATAGAACACCAAGCTAAGTATACTCACCGATACTTAGTGCCACTTCCAACTGTAGCAGTCCATTGGCTCCTTCGGATACAAATATATCATCAACTCTAAAAGACATCTGCAGGAGACAGTGATACAGCAAAAACGACAAGGGAAGAAGGGATTCATCACACATGAAATCATGTCAATGTCATGAGAAAAAGGATCCAGGAGAAAGTCTGAGTATTTGTTGACTTCTACTATTATTCTCAAGCATAGAATATCAAACAAGAGAGGATAAATCCTGAAACCAGGCAGCAGAGCCACACTCACATGTTTAATTAAGCCTTCACTTGAGGTGCAGGTTCATTCTTGGGAACCGATTCCGTGGAGACTGCCTCAAGCGTCTTGAAGAACTCCTCTGGAAGCTGGCAAGGCCGGTGTTGAGGGACATGTTTAGGAATCGAAGTGTCATCTTCGATGAGCTCACATTCGTAGTCCTCGGGAACTCCCCATGGCTCCCACTCTGCAGTTTCATATGTGGATATATATAATGAACTGATGGGGGAAAAAGGAAGTAATTTAGATGAGACAAATACCAGGAAACGTCCATGAAAAAGATGACTAGTTTAGACTTGAAAACCATGTCCAGAGATTTCAACAAGTAGCTCCTCATGGTAGATGTTCAAAGCTAACGAGGAAAACTCCACTTTAGATACAATATCAAATTCCTCCTAAAAGCTATCTTACTATAATCTAATTCTTCACTACCACTCAGGTGGGGAGAAAAAAAAAAGGAACACCCAAGTGTCTCATCAAAGGCCCTGAATCCTGTAAAGAACATATGGTTTGTGGGCTTAACAGTCTTTTATCATCATCACCAACCCCTAGCAGAACTACTGTCAAAGGATCAGGTATTCTGGAGGACCCATGTTGGTGTACCACAGAAAGGTGGCATCATCCAAGAGACAGTGGACACTGGAATATGAATGAGAAAGGGGTGATTATGTCAATTCTGTTGATACCGCCTGCTTCACCAAGGGGTCATACTTTGTGTTACTCTAGGGTGATTGCAGCATGCCAGCATCAGAATTATAAATGACACCACCTACAACTCTAGCATGCAGTACTTCACAATCAACCAACTAGAGAAGATTGTGTCAATTCTGAATCTTTGTTCTAGCCACAATAACCTAGGCCATGATTGGACATAGTATGTAATACAAATATATGGATGTCGTGTGGTACTTTACCACAGACACAGTATGTGGGGGCTAGTTTTGATCAGATTACTAGTTTCACTTGTGATCCACCTGGCCCATGTGTTTATATATTTACATATATAACTATTTTCAAAAAATAACTTTAAAGATGTTTGTTTTTCTATTTTCTCTTCTCTTTTTCCTTCCATTAAGTATCTGTTTAAAACTATAATGGGAGAGGATTCGCACCCTGTAATTCCCAGGACTCGAATCCTTCTCTTTCTTAAGCATGTATATGAGCAACAAACATCACTTGGAACCTTAGAGCCCTCAACCATGTGAAAATCAGCAATGCATGAGCACAAAGCAAAACTGTGGACTCCTCTGTCTCCACCCCTTCTCTTCACTTCTCCCTTTCTGACTACAAAAGGATGGTGGGCAAATTCAGCCACCTACTCCCTTTTTCTTCTTAATGCAGTACCATGATTTGTCCTTGACAATCTAGACTATGCACCATAGGACCCAAGAAGGAAATTCGCAACAAACTGGAACAACTTGTTTGAATTATGTTTCCAGGGCAACTTCTTTGGATTACACCAAATCAAAATCTAACTCACTCAAGCATTTCACTGAATTCTATAAGTTAACCAAAGAATAAACTATTACTTTTCTCAAATATCAATTTATAAGAAATTTTTGCAACTAAAATCATGAACTTCCTTGGCATTCTATTCAATCTACAACAGCTAATTTGATCATATAATAGCAGTTCAGTACCCTGACAAAAAAGAACCTAATTCAAATATAATCTCTGTATTCAATATGCTCATTTAGTTAAGAGCTGAATCTTTGATCTACTCATTAAAAGGATGCACTTCAAGATAATGGCCAATGAACTTATGCACAACAAATTCAGAAGTTAGAAAGGTCATTAGATTGTTTGGGGATTAGGACTACATTAGAAAATTAGCAAAAAAGAAAAGAAAAGGATATGACATAAAATTTTAGAAAAGAATATTGTATAATAATACATTAGATTTATTCTGAATATTTGTAGCATCCTCCAATTTTTACAATGGCATCCATATTTCCTTAGGATATTAAAGGTTGCTTTATATCCTTCTTTCCACTTTCTATTTTCTACATGGAAGTGAATGACAGACATTGTAAGCTGTAGATGGCAAGTGCAACAGTACCAGTATCTCCTCTATTTTACAATTATAATCACAGGTTTCCCTTTTACATTTCTCCACTGGCTTCACACTTCTCCTACCACTTGTATCGCTTCTCCCTTCCTATTTTTTTTCTTTGGCTTCTCCCCCCTTCTACTTCTTGTTTGAACACTACCAAATCAGCTAAACATGGTTCTAGTCAGCCAATTTCCATTGAGTTTAGATTATTCTAGTTTATTCTGACAAATTGACCATAACCAAATCAGCTGAAACCAAAAACTATATTCTTATATATACTACTCATCTTAGAACAGCTAAATCTAGAATATAGAAATTAAACTAGAAATGTAAATCTCACCCAAGGAACAAGTTGTTCGATAATGGTGGAGACTGGAGAGATCTTTCTAAACATAGTTTATAAAATTGGTACCAGGATTGGCAGCTGCAAAAGATGACATGACCAGAATCAGTGGGAAAGGTTGAATTGGGATAGGTCGAATCAGACTGAGAGGATTAAAATCGGTTAAAATGTAATTTAAAAATTAAAAATAATAAAAACATAAATAAGCAAAACACGAAAAAGCATAAGAAATATTTGAGAAATATAGAATTTCTTGTTTATATAAAATTATTCATCAAAAAATAACTATTATACATTTATTAGAAATAAATCATAATCGCACAGGATATTATTATAGAAAATGACTATTCCATACATTGTAGGAGATCCAAAGCTTATCAACCAATAGTTTTGAAGATAATGATAAAATTATCAGGGTCCCAATGCTCCTCTAATCACTATGCAGGTAGACAAATAAAGAAAAAGATATGGAATTAATTTTGACTACTATGGCATCTCTCTATTCTATGTAAGAAAGTCCCTACTTCCTTAAGAAATTAGAACTCCTTTGAAACATTCCCCTTTTCTATTCCTGTGATACTTCTCTATCTTGATACTGCAATGATGATTGCATACAGTAAATGGAATTGTTGCAATAAAAAGTCAATAGTAGCATTGTTTCCTCATCTGTTACAGTTACAGTAACTCCTACTTTCCTGTTTCAGCTTTCATCTTCTTATCCTTCTCGCTCCTTTTCTCTTTCTTTTTTGAGGTTATGAAGTCGACTAAAATTGATCAAAATCAACCAACACCAGTTCGATTCAATTGCTTCTAGTTTTTTCCTACAATTTTACAGTCATATGGCCACGAAATTGACTGGCATACAGATCAACCCTGAAGAATACCCATATGGATCAAGCAAATCATATCAAAATTGGCAATATAGCAAATTGTGTTTCGAATTTTTGGTTGATACTGGATGAGGATGGCTCAAAAGAAATGGAATGATTCGATAGAGCCAACTCCTTTTTGATCTGGTTTGTGAGTAGAGAATCTAATGACTGGGAATAGGATGCTATAGATATGAAGTATATTGGTATTATAAAGTTCCACATACCCAAAAAACTAAGGGAGTGCAAAAGATGAGAAAATCGTAACTACCATCCAGACATGAACTTGATAACTTTCTATGGCATTTGGCATCTCAAAATAACCCTTTCTTATTGTCTAACAAGGCCTCTGTGCAGGATGCTCCACCTGTTTTTGCCAAGTGATCACCTACCTGTTGGTATTAAGTAGGTTCTCACCTTAGTTTGTCCCATTAAGTGGAATTATAAGCATGTATTATTTCTTTTCTATCTTTCTGAAAAGGTATGGCATCTATAGCATATGACTCAAGGGATGGGAAGATCGTTTGGCACTGGAAACGAGGCTTTTTCTTCCACATATCTTAACTGTTGATAGCAAGATCCTTGGGATCAAATCTCATTAACCTTTTGTATAAAAAAAAAAAATTCTACCATTCAGTCGCCTCCATTTCTCTTCTTGCTCTCACCAAGGTCACATTCCATTCCCTCTGTAGCCTTCTCTTGGCCTCTCCTCCCTTCCCTCCCTCTCCTTCTCTCTTAGATAACATTTTGAGGCATTGGCAGACATATCTCCACTCTGAAAGAATTATAGATAAAGACCTCATGTGCAATGTTAATGTTGAAACTTATAAAGGTTTTCATTTTAGAGATACAAAGAAGAAAGGATAAGATGATCCCAATACCAAGCAGGTAAATCAAATTGCTCAACCTAAACTCATGATCCAAATAGAGAAAGCGGTGCCTCAAGAAGCACGTTTCACCCTGATCAAATCCAACAATGAACCTCAAACACCGATAGAACTAGGGCCAACTATATGACCAATAGAATGCTGATCTCCCTTCGAAGAAGAAAAAAAGAAGTGGAAAAAAAACTCATTTTTACAGTAATAAAACCCTAAAGATCCACATTTTACTGCTATATTTTTTAAGAGACTTCAACAAAGAGGAAATTAGCATGCAAAAATAATGTAAACTACAAGGACCACGCAGTTTCAGACAGAGAAAGCCCTAATAACTCATATTCACAGTAATAACACCCTAAAGATCCACATTTTACTGATAAACTTGTGAACAGATTTCAACAAAGATGGAATTAGCATACAGAATAAGGTAAATTACAAGGATCACGAAGGTTCAGACAGAGAAAGCCCTATACACGGACAAATACGATTCGCAAAATAACGATTGAGGTCCAAGCAAGAATCACCGTGACTGCAAAAGGATGGAAAAAGGAAGAAAGGGGTATAGAGATACCGACCGATCATCTTTCCGATGAGCTTGAGCTCGTCCTGTGCCTCCTCGATGAGCTCCTCGACCTGGCCGCAGCCAAGGCGCTTCTCGATGGCCTCCCAGTCCTCCTCCTCCTGGCAGACCTGGAGGCGGTGGCGAGTGAAGCTCTCGACGGCCTTGCGGTAGCCCTCATCCTGGGGCACGGCCTGGATCTCCTTGAGGGTGCGGGTGTAGAGGGAGACGAGCACCTCCCGGGCGTTGGGCACCACGTCGAGCCCCACGATCCCCGTCGTCTCTTTCACCTTCTTCGCCGCCTGCATCATCATCGCCCCCATCCCACCCCTCAGCATCACCCGTCGCAGAAACATCTTTCGCCGCCCCGATCGAGATCTTCCGATCGAAATGATGGGAGAAAGCGCAGGTGATATGAAGAGAGAGTTCGAGAATGGACGGCGTAAAACAAGTATGATGAGCACCGATGTCGATCAGACGGCTTCAGATTTCACTTCTCTAAAACATGGACCTGGATCCAAATCATTCGCGTCTCCAACATGGGCCAGCCTTTTGCTCCTGTCGGCCCAATTACTGCCACTTTTGTATCGTGGTGGAGCATTGTAGCTCTTTTCCTTTTATATTGGTTTTTCTATTTTTATTTATTTTTTATATAGGAGCTTACTATTTAAAGGGCTTTTTACTATTTTATAATATCTTAAAATTAATAAAAATAATATTTTACTATTCATAATCCTATAATTTTGCTTTTACTCTCCTCTATTTTATATTACTATCAATGCTCCATCACCCATCCATTATGTTAAGGTCCATATCTTTTGAGTTAATATAATTGATTATAATATATATAATCTTTAAATTATTAAATTATTTTAGTAAATATCAAAAAATTATTTCTCACCTCCTCTTCAATTTTTAGTTTATCTTATTTTATTATTTTTTAATATTTTATGTCACCTCCCATAATTAAGAGGGGAAGAAGAAGAAAGGAAGAAAAAAATATATAGATAAAAAATAAAAATATTTTATTAAAATTAAATTATAAATTGAGAGGTAACATGAGAATATTTAAAGTTGCTCACGGTAATTTGTGGCCTATCGAGAAAATCAATGATTGCATCTTTGATGTATAATGACGATTCTCAAATATCGTAGAATAGAATGTGATATGATGAGATAGAATGCAATAAAAACAAAGACAACCCCAAGTAGGATTCAAACCTACGACCAATCAATTAATAGTCGACCGCTCTACCACTGAGCTACCGAGGAACAACAGGAGATTTGACCTCATAAAGTTCAACCCCCGTTCTCAACCCATGAACAATATGAGTCCGGAGTTTCCGTCGTAACTCTCGGAACTTCTTCGTAGTGGCTCTGTTCCATGACTCATTTCATAGGGAACCTCAAAGTGGCTCTATTTCATTATATTTCATCTATATCCCAATTCTATTCAGTTAATAACCCTTTGATGTCATTGACATAAGAGATGTCATTTATAGTCTATCTGTTTCTATATATGGAAAGTTAAGAAATCATCATATAATAATCAAGAAATTATAATAGAAAAGAAAAAGGGAGTTTGTGATGATTTTTAAATCTTTTATGTATGAAGATAATAAATTCGATCATTTTGGTCGGACTCTATTATGGATTTCTGACCACATTCTCCGTAGGGCCCTCTTATCTCTTCCTTTTTCAAGCTCGAGTTATGGAAGAAGGAACCGAGAAGGAAGTATCAGCAACAACTGGTTTTATTACGGGATTGCTCATGATGTTCATATCGATCTATTATGCGCCTCTGCATCTATTATTAGGTAGACCTCATACAATAATCATTGTAGTTCTACCTTATTTTTTGTTTCATTTCTTCGGGAACAATCACAAAAACTTTTTTGATTATAGGTTTACTACCATAAATTCAATGCGTAATCTCAGCATTCAATGTGTATTCCTGAATAATCTCATTTTTTAATTATTTAATTATTTTATTTTACCAAGTTCAACGTTAGTCAGATTAGTCAACATTTATATATTTCGAAGCTTAAAAATATGTTATTTGTAACAAGTAGTTTTATTGGTTGGTTAATTGGTTACATTTTTTTTTTATGAAATGGGTTGGATTGGTATTATTCTAGATAGAGCAAAATCATTTTATTCGATCTAAATCTAATAGGTACCTTATGTTAGAATTGAGAAATTGAATGGCTTGAATTTTTATTATTCTCTTATTTATCACCCGTGTCTATTATTTAGGCAGAATGTTGTCGCTTATTGTCACTAAAAAACTAAAAGAAACCTCGAAAAAGGAAGAAATGATACAAAGTGAGAAAGAAAGCCATGTAGAAATAACTTCCGAAAGGAAGAAGACTAAATAGGAACATGAGGGATCCATCGAAAAATACCCTTCCGTTTATTCGGAATAAAAGTAGGATCCGGACAAAATAGATGTAACGGAAGAGATGAGAGTGAATGGAAAGAGAAAAACAAAGTATGAATTCCACTTTCACTTTAAAGAAGCATATATCTCAAAATATTCTTATTTTGATACCTATCAAGATAATTGGGAATTAGGAAGACTCGAAGAAGAGAAAAATGAGACTTTTTTTAGCTTTGACTTTAAAAAATCTATTGTAACTTTTCTTTTTGATTATAAACAGTAGAATCGTCCATTGTGATATATAAAAAATAATCGATTTATATATAAAAAATAATCGATTTGAAAATAGTGTACAAAATGAAATGTCATGATATTTTTTTTATACGTGTTCAAGTGATGGAAAACAAATAATATCTTTTACATATCAAAGTAGTTTATCAACTTTTTCGAAAATGATAGAACGTAAAATGTCTTCATAAAAATTTTCCCATGAAGACCTATATGATTATTGGGTTTCTACTAACGAGCAAAAAAAATACAACTTGAGCAATAAATTGATAAGTCGAATAAAAACTTTAGAAGAAGAAGAAAAAAAGGATATATCTTGCTCTAGATATATTTGAAAAAAAGGGACCATATTGTGGAACAATAAAAAAATTCTATTCACATACAATCATGAATGATTTAATTACTTTTACAAATGATTTAATTACTTCAACAGAAGAAAAGATGTAGATTCCATATAAACGTTTTGGATAAATAAGTTACATGGACTCTTTCCAATTTCTAAAAATTCTCGAGAATTTGAACATCAAAAGAATCCACTTGATGAGAAATCATCATTTAATAATATTGTTAATTTCTTAATGTCAATAGATGAATCTTCTTTATTTTTGTTGGAAGAAGAAATAAGAATTAATTCATAGAGTAAATTAAAATCCTTGAGATTTTGTATTGGACATAATAACAACCAATCTAAATAATCAAACAACAACCGAAAAAAAATCCATTGGAATAGAAGAAATCAGTAAAAAGGTTCCTTGATGGTCATACAAATTGACCGATGAATTAGGAGGATTGGATCAAGAAAATAGAGAAGAACAGAAGGAAGATTATGAAATTAGTTCAAAAAAGCGAAACTAGTGGTGATCTATAATATTGATCAATTAAAAATAGAAGAGGTGACTTTGATATGATATTTGCAACAATCAGATTTTAATCGGAGTATAATCCAAGGATCCATGCATGCTCAAAGACGTAAAACAGTTATTTGGAAAATATTTTAAATAAATGTTCATTCCTTGTTGATAAGGTCATTTAGTCCTACATTGGTTGAGGAGTATGAGAACCAAGGGCTCATAAGTCCGCTATGTCTCTCTTACTTTTAGAAGTACTTTTTAAAGCTCACATGCTCCGAAAGGATAAAATTATACAGGAAAACTCAGAGAAACTTCCGACTTTGCTTAATATGAGATTGTAAATAACAAAAAAATTATAAATAATAATTTTAATTTTTTATTATTTAATTAATATCTTAAAGCGAAAAAAATATATATCAAGTTGATAACGACTTTTTTTTTTCCAGAGCAAAAGGTAAGTGATTGCTCCCTATTTTTGTTATATGAGATATTCAAAATTTTATCAAATAATATTTTAAACATTCGACATTTGATAAGTGGATTTGACAAATAATAAATTTAATGTCTTAAATACAAAATTAGTATATATATATATATATATATATGTTTGATATTAATAAATAAATCTAGTACTAATATTTTTTTCGATAAAGTTTGTGTGACTTCTAATGAAGTTTTGTATAACATATTTACCAAGTTGAGAAGCAACATAATTCATTTCAGGGATCACAATGCATTTTGTTACATCTAATAGTGCAGAATCTTTAGCTTAGCCTTTTCTTGCCTTTGTCATAAAAAATATCATGTCTATCAAATCAGGCCAACACAAGTATCAGAAATGAATCTTGGAATTTTGGAAGTTCCAAAAGATTAACAAGAATTCCTCAGAGCAGTGCATGTACATGAGAACAAGAAAAACTCACCACCACGCTAAGATCAACCACAAACACAAGCAAAACTAGGAGTTGGTGTCAACCATCATTCAGAGGAGTCACTGAAACAAAATATATTTTGGAGGATATGGTGGTTTGCACACAAGCACTGATCCTGCCAAGAAAACATTAGATTTTGGATACGTAGCATGCATGCAAGATAAAAGATTGTATACACCATGTTTACAACTTTGCATGTTACAAATGGGACTATAAAATTGGACAAGAGCTCCGACATCCAGAGAGAAAAGTAGGCTAGCTAGAGATGGCATAATAAAGTAGCCCCTATTTACAGTAAGCTTTTTAAGAAGTGGACATTAGCAAACAGTACATATTACTCAGAAACCAAAGTGAGCAACCTCTTCATCTTCCTAGGTTTCCTCCTCTGAGAACCTCAGATCCTCCATTGCATCTTCTTCCTCTTCCTCGTTATTCTCATCCATTTCAGGATATTCCTTGTCCTTTAAGCCAGTGCTCAGCACCGCTGTCTGTCCTTGAGATGATTCCATGTCTCTCTGCAATCTCTCCATGTTCTCGCTCCTGCAGTATGCTTCTAGACGCTCCTTCTCAGCTCTTCGTTTGTCAAGATCAGCTCTGCAAGAGTACAGAGAATGGATTAAGTCCCAGTAAAGTCAGTTTCAGAAGCAAAATTGATCCAGGGTTTGTTATTACTTGTAGTTCTCCATATACTCTTTTGCACTTGCTTCTACTGCACCAAAAAAGGCTTCCATTCCAGCACCAGAAACTGCTGAAACTCCCACGGAACATGTATTTTTATAGAATTCATCAAGTGCTAGTGAGAGACTCCTCGATAAAGTTGACGTGTATGATGAATAGGTGTCTAGTGCTGCCTGAAATGCCTCAAAATCTTGCATCCACTAAATACAGGACAACAAAAATCATTACTTGTTGTGTAAGAATTAAAAAAAACACAAAAATACACACCAAGTACCACAGTATTAGAAGTTGCTAAGCTTATGTAGAAGAAAAAACACTGAATTCCTCTTGATGACTCAATAATGATTTCCACAGAAATCTTAACCTCATTGGTTCATAATGGAATCTCAGTGTAGAAAGGTGTGATATGATTACACAATAATTTTCAAATCTCTGGCATCATCCAGTTACAGGTTTACATCCAGAACACAGTACAGAAGTTTCCTTTTTTTAAGACAGACCAAAGTATAGAAGTTGTTATGCTTATGTAGAAGGAAAGAAAACAATTCCATTTGATGGCTCGAGATATTGATTTCCCTAGAAATGTTAACCTTAATGGTCCTAATGGAGTGTTGGTGAAGAGAGGTGTGATATGATTATGCAATATTTCCCAATTTCCTGGCATCATTAAGTTAGAGGTTTACTCCAGACCACAACCGTCATGGTCTAATCCTTAGAAATTTTTAGGCATCATCTCTTTTTTGCATATTCAATAGGTGACAGTAACTCCATCTATGTGGAAGTTCTTAATTATGGCTACTGCTTGTGAAACCCTATGAATCACACGAAAGCAGGATACTCCAAATTTGGGGTTAGTCTCATATTTGTTTAATGAATTCCTCCAGGTTATAGTAACTAGCATTATTTTGCTAAATGGCCTCAGTAAACATTTATAATCTAGCATTTAATTATACTCTCATTTTAGAAATCAGTTAACATGTCACCAGAAACTAAACAAGAATTAAAGAAGAATGTCTCAATAACATCTCATAACTAGAACTCATTTGACTCTTTCCCATCTTCTGTATATTTTTCTCCAGCCTTCTATGTGTTACCAATGAACCCAGGTCAGTATGGTAGTTCCACCGCACAAAATGACTCTCTAATAAAAACAAACAGCAAAAGAAAAGCAGCTGCAAAGCAATTTGTGAACGACTTATTGTCAAACATATGCTTAATTTAAATTCTTTTCCTAAGAGACAAAACAGAAAAAAAAAAACAAGTCCATAAAAGTATTCATCAGAAATCTTTAATGGCATGACTATCGAAATCTAAGAAGACTTATCATTAACATTGAGAACATACATATAATTTTTAATGAGCAGGTGTGAGATATATAGAGCAACTAACTCTATGACATAAAGGAAAGTTTGTATTTTGCGCAGAGCAGGCAAGTAGCAAAACCACATACTCCAAAATTTGTTTTCTAATGTTTCAGAGGATGCCAACAAAACAATTCATGGCTCATGTCAACCGAGCACATTTGCTATAAATGATAAAACAGAACAATCCATGACGAGGAAGAAGCAATACAGTTGAAATTAATGTACCTCCAGAGCAAACTCATGTCTGGCTACATCAACCTTGTTAAATGTTAGGACTAAAGGTAACCTTGTCTTGTAAAGTATGCTACAAGCATACAGCATATTGCTCATGAAAGTTACTGGATTTGCAGCGCGAGGTGTGTCCACAACATAAGCAATTATCGTGGGAAATGTGGAAGCAAAGGCCTCGGTGATAATTGCTCCAGAAGCTGACCAAGTAAATACTTCAATTTGACCAGGGGTGTCCACCAGAACATAATCAAGCTGGTCAGCCCATCTTTCGATGGCCGATATTACCTACAAAACACGAAGACACACTTTCTACTACATTGCTAGGTGTGTGTATGTGTATATATATATATATATATATATATATATATATATATATATATATATATATATATATATATATATATATATATATATATATATATATATATATATATATATATATATATATATATATATATCACATAAAAGAACAGAAAAAAGTTCAACCTCGTCAGTCTTTGTCGCAAACAGATTCAGGGACGTCAAGATACCACCATTAGGGCCAAGGTTGTAATCCTTCATTACTTCCTTGTAGCGAACAGTGTCTCTTATATCGATGTTTGCAGCGAAAGGAAGGGTCATCACCGCCGGGTCAAGGTTCAGCACATATCCACGGATGCTCGAGGATTGCATGTGGCAGACCAATCTGTGGAGAAATGAAGTTTTTCCACTCGCTGCAAAATGGGAGCCCAATTTGCAATGACAATTTATTGTTTGGGGGGGAGGGAATCATCAAACCTAACCGTCCTTCCTTCCTAAAGGAAAAATGACATGCCTGCCATTCCAACGACTATAAGGACGACAGGCTTGCTTTTGAAGCTAACACTCGATGAATCAGATAACTTCAAGTTCTCTATCGACTCCGAAAGATCATCCTTCACTTTGCCGTTTGAATTCGACTAAATTCGATGAACAATTCCTAGTGAAGCAAAAACCGATCTTTAACAGAAAAACATAAGCGACTCCATCTTTTCAAACCTCATCTGCAGTCGGGTCTTCCGAATCCATCTGCATCTGCCAGCTCGAGTTGGAGTCGGAATCCACGTCCATGACAACCGCTGATGTGCTCCAAGAGACTGTCAATCGCCTTCATTTAGCAACTCAATACATAAAATGAATCGGTTCTAATAGTCGGTAAGCAGTGATCAAAGTACTTGAGCTTTAAGGCTATTTCCAAGTAGAGGGCTTCGTACAACGACGACGACGACGACGACGCTGGCGGTCGCCCGCTGAGGGAAACGGAGACCTGGAGTCGAATCGCAAACGAAGAGGTTCGAGGATAGATTTAGGGCTTTGGGGTGAGTAAAACTGTAAACACGTGGTTGTATCACTGCTATTCGACCCGTGGTCAAAATTCGTAGGGGTGATTTAAATGAAGTACGGCTATTGATAATCTATAAAAAAAATAATAATAATAATAAAATAATATTTTATTTATAATCTCAATATTATCGATGTTGTGTTTTTTTTATTTTTCCGTTCCCACGAAATCTCGTACTCGTTAGTGCTGTCATCATCGCTCATTATCGCTCGTCCTAATCATCATCGTCGACATTGTTTAATATTATCCTATGAATTAAAAAAATAATAAAAGAAAGAAAAAACTTAAGAAGATAAGAGAGAAGGAGATTGTATTTACAGTCATTTAGAAAGAAAAAATAAAAATATTTAAATATCTAAAATAAAGTTATAAATAGTAAAAATGAATTACAAATAATAATCTAAAAAAACATTCAATATGACCAATATATAGATAACTCAGTCTGATCAAAAAGTATTGAAGAATTTATTATGAAAAAATTATTTTATTAATTTAGTTAATATATATTTTTACAGATTCTTGAGGAGATATTTTTCTTAATCATCGTGTACTCAAGTCTATGATTAATCTTTAAATCATAAATCAATTAAGGATCAGAGTATATAAGAAATATAAAGTTACCGTATATATCTATATTATCAACATAAACTAAAGAAATATACATATTTTAAAAAATTATTATTTCATAAATATTTTCTATCTCCTATCTATAAATGAGTTATTATTTAAAAAAAATATTTTTCTTATCTAGAAATGAGAGCTATTGGATGATAGATAAAATCATTTTGGCTTAAGTGTGGACGCTAATTTTTTTTTTTATGAACACTCACAAATTCAACTTACTTTACTTGATCAAGTGATTGGTATCGCTGATTGATTCTGACACTAATAATACTTGTTCACTTTTCATCGTAAAAAATTATATTTTAAATATTTATATATTATATCTCAGATTAACGTGCTTTGTTTTTTTTTCATTTTTATTTCTTTTATATTTTCTCATAGTTCTGTTCAACAAAATTAAAACTTATTCAGAATAATATGGATCGAATCACGTCAAGAAATGTCCAATAATGACAAGAATTAAAATTTAATTTCAAATTTTAAAAAATAAATAACTTAAAATATATATTAATCTAAAATTATAAAATAATATTGTAAATAAAAAATTTTGAGAATTGTTTTCATCGATGACTTTAATATTATTGCATAGAAACTATTAGAAAAAAAATGAAAAAAAATAAAAGTTATTTGCAACCTTATAATATCAATTGAAATTGATGAACAGCTCGTTTGCTAAAGATAAAAGATACCGCCAATAGCCATAATATCTACATCAATATTCTGACGCTATATTATTAAAAACTACTCTATGATAATAATTACATATTTATATGTAATTATATATATACATATATACATATATATATTTATTATTAAACTACGCTATATATATATATATATATATATATATATATATATATATATATATATATATATATATATATATATATATATATATATATATATATATATATATATATATATATATATATATATATATATATGGTTTAGCAGGTGAAGTTTCTTGTCAGGGGCCCCATCTGACATGCCAATATGCATTTCCACATAGTCCTTGGAGCTCCTTTTGCACATGTTTTGTCCTTATTGAAGGTCCCTATTTCAGCCACTCTGAACCAGAAAGTAGCTTTAGGAACACAAGTGGATGTTTAAAGAACCTTATTTATGTCAAGAAATATTTTGGTTGTTTCAAATCAACACTGATTGTTTCTTTTTTCTGTGATATCATCTTAAATTCTTGACCAGAAGCAAATAAAAAAAATTCTAAAACATTTCTCTATCAATAGTTTCTGATAAAGAAATTTGCAAAAGCAAAAGCAATGTCAGGCAATGGAGTTTCTTAGTGAGGTTGCAATGCTACAGTAGTCACATAGAAAAAGGTTGGATGAGTCTTTTGATCCTTTACCTTTCCCAAAAAGTGCTTTGGGACACTGCTCCTTTTACATGCTATCTATATTCTTCATCTTTTTTTTCTTTCTATCATAGTAAACTACTTATCATGTGTGTATAAACAAACATGAGACCTATTAAATGCATGACTTGTTAACTTAACTTGTTTATTCATCTAAGTATAATAATAATTATCATCATTATCATACACTTTTTTTTTATGTAAAACTAATTAATTGAACTGCTCCCATGATGTCACTTCAATATTTTTTTAACAAAAGTATAAGAGTTAAGATGGGAACAAAAAAGATCACAAATTAAGCATCATAAAATATGATAATTATGTGGGCCATCCACATTCCCAAATAAAATAAGAAACTGACATACCTCATTCCTTACCAGACTGGACGATGAAGATAGTCTGTGAAAGCAAATAGTGGGACCCACACACAACGTTGATCCAACAACGAGACGGTAGAAACGGGAGTGACTCATGTCGCGGAATGGTAACGTAATGATCGTTATACGTGGAACACTGGTGACCATATCGTATACTCTTCCGCTTTCCCTTATCACACGCGACCGGAGAACAAATGCGAAAAGGACGGTATCGATAAACCGCCCTATAAATACCGCATAAGCTCTTCCTCTTCCTCCCCTAACAAACCCCTTTCGGGTCTCGGCTTTGGAGTTCGTCGTTTTGGGCGGCAGAGATGTCTTTGAGCGTCGAACAGCATGACGACAACACCTTCACCGTCACCTTCAACGATTCCGATCACATTTACACCACCGTCACCGCTTCCGGGTCCGACGTCGAGGAGTGGATCGACGAGATCCTCCGCATCCACCGCCGCCGCCTAAACCGCCTCGTCGTCGGCCTCGACGCCGAGTGGCGCCCCTCCTTCTCCCCTACCCAGAACCCCGTCGCCGTCCTCCAGCTCTGCGTCGGCCGCCGCTGCCTCCTGTTCCTCCTCCTCCACGCCGACTACGTCCCCTACTCCCTCGCTGACTTCCTCGCCGACCACCGCTTCACCTTCGTCGGCGTCGGCGTCGACGGCGACGCCGAACGCCTCGACGAGGAGCAGAACCTGCAGGTCGCCAATGCCGTCGACCTCCGCACCCTCGCCGCGGATAAGATGGGGCAACGAGGGCTCAAGAACGCGGGGCTCGCCCGGCTCGCGGCGGAGGTGATGGGCTTGGAGGTGTGGAAGCCCAAACGGGTGACGATGAGCCACTGGGACCGGAGGTACCTCAACTACGAGCAAATCTCCTACGCCTGCTCCGACGCCTTCCTCTCGTTCGAGATCGGGAGGCGCCTCTTTGCCGGGGAGTTCTGATGGACCCCATGGTAACATTGGATCTCTTCTTGGCTTCGTTTTGGGGGTCTACTGAACTGCCGATATTAGGGTTTCAGATTAGGTGTGATTGTAGGTGCATCTTACGAAGGATTTGGATCGTATTTAAGGGCTTTTCTAAAGCAATGGTCTATGATCATATTTTAGCTTTAGCATCTTTCTTTTGCTTATGTTATGCCTAAACCTCTATATGTCTACTGAAGACAACAACTAAGACATAAGTGTTATCAGGTAAATGATTGCAGCTTGCAAGGTTTAAAGTATTTTTAGGAATAGTTCTGTAGTTAAATTAATGCCTCTATAGCTTTTAGTCTATGGTTTCTTTCTGTTTTATTTCAACTTTTAAACATCAATAGGTTGGGAAGAATCCTCTGTATGTACAGTTTGTTTATTTGTTTTTATGATATAGTTATTGAATGTTTGCTGGATCTTCTTGGTTGGTAACAGATGTGCTCATTATTGTTGTCTCAAGAAGGATATCCTGGAGCTTCTCATGCATCTTCACAAATGTTTTCATGTAGCCCATTTCTTATCATAAGCATGAACTCCAGGTCAAGATTTAGACTAATTGCAATTCATTGCTATGAACAGGTCATGGAAGCTTCTCTAGAAACTTTTAAGAAGCAGATTTGTCTTGATAAAATGTTATTTTGTCTTTAGAAATGCCTTATTTGGAACAGTGGGTTTAGGTAGTTAATTGCAACATGCTCATAACAAAACCATTATATTCTCCTCCTGGAATCCTGATTCTTTAGGAATTTAGATGCTAAAACTATGTTTGGGCTCTTTCCTGTTCGATGATACAGAAAGATAATTTGAAGTACTACAGTCTTTTTCTTGTGAGTGGGTTGAATGGTCTTAAATAACTCTTCCATGGCAGTTCACATATACCAGGAAGTTATGTTGTGCTGTATCTAACATGGGATATTTATGGGCGTAGGTAGGTTATTGTTGTTTGATGTCTGGGATAAGTGACAGAAGAACAAATCATTGACAGTTAAGTAGGATACCTTTCCTATAACCACTGGGAAGCGATGTGAAAATAGGATCTCATTTGCAAGAACAATTCCTAAATTGTCTTGATTAGATGATCTTAGCATTAACCATAATCTCTGTACTTTTAAAAGATCCATAGGAGCTTTTGATTGTAGGGGTGTCATCCAATTAACCTTAGATGTCGCTTACTTACATTTGGGATTTCTGGGATTTAAGCCTTACAGTTATCTGCATTTGGATCAGTCAATAAACTAGTGGCAATTATCTATCAACATAGCTGCAGATTAATTCACTCTTTGGGCCAACTAACCAGACTTGCATAGGTTGCTTGCAATCGTGCAAAGTCACTTTGTTTGATAGGTCAACCAACAGCAATAGTTCAGTAAAATTTGTAGCCAAACATTGTACAAGAGATGCAATAAAGCTGTTTTGGCTTGATTCAACATAGATTGTACAAGGAGTCATGTATGTTACTCTTTTTCTAGATCCGAATGCAAGCGATCATTCTGGATTGTTTGTCAGCTGTCTGACTCAAGTGGTTCTCATGACTGGCATCTTATCTCTAATATACCACAAAGTGAAGATAAGATTTGTCCTTATGATCATGATTCTGTCATGTCTGGGGTATTTTAGCAGTTAATTCTTGACGTGCCATTGTTTGTAAGCCTTTGCCTGTCAAAGATGCAATTATTGGATGGACCAGGTTTACCACAGACCACTCACTCTCACATTGATTTGAGACCCGCAGATGGTTGCGAAAGGGTTCTACAGTATAAAGGCAGGAGTCTTAATCAAAAGGACTCTCTAACTGACTAGAACCACATGATAATGCATTCCATACCCCTGTTTCTTTTGATAATTACTTAATTGCTTTTTTTTTTGTTTTAAGAAGTTGCTGTTTAGGAGTAACAGTTCTGAGCATGTGAAGTGTTAACTAATCTACTTTAATATTTGTAACATGGTAGTGCATATCTGTCAGCTCTGTCGATTACATGGCAGCATTATAACTCTGATGATTTTGTCACTGCAAATTATATATATATTTCTGTCCGTTACTCATCTGAATGAAGCAATTCCCTCCTTGACAGGCTTTTAATGTCTACTACATACTGCAAAATGAAGAAAACGTTGTTCTTGTGATTATCATCAGTTTTTAGGGATTTTATCTTATAAGTTTCTAAGTACCATGTTCTCAAATTGCCTGCTTTGTCTTTTTTGTCCTGATTGATGTTAAGATGAGTAGCACCTACAAGACTTTCATTGAGAAAGCAATGCTAAGGTGAAGCTTGATACAAAGAGGATGCTTACTGAAAAAAGCCACGTGAAGTTGCATATATTACCTCCTTTTAATTTTCATGAGAACTGATTTCGAGCTTTTTGTAACCTGCCACTGTCTTTTGTCCTTGTGAATTGTGAACTGATCTTAGAAATTGTAAGAAAGAAGCTACTGCGTTTTCTGTCATTAGCTTATGAACTACTTACTCTCGGCAGCATTGTAGCATTGATGAGTGTGTCTTAGTGTCGTATTGATGAAGCTAGGTGTTCTTTGAGTTGCCTTTTGTTTCCATGGCTTCTCTTGATCTCAGGTTGTGTTTGACATTAAATCTTGCGGCCACGATGACACATGACAAGCCATAGTCTTTTTCTTTGAACATCCATTGTAAAACCATTATCAGACCTGAAGGTTCTTTTTGTTGGTAGATCCATAGGTCATACATAGAGGCGTTTGTTTAGTCATAATAAAATAGAAAAATAATCATCTGTTCGTTTGACATTGATATTTGGATTAGCTTCGTCCATCCTCCAAAAATTTTGCCACCAATGATTATGTTAGAGTTGATATAAATTGAGCTCTTTCCCCAAGCACAAGTTTTTCATTATATTTTGTTTGGTGTTGAATTAATATTTGTACAGTATTGATTGGTTTTCACCATATGTTTGGGTTCATTGTGAGGCCTAATCATTCCTGTTAATGTATAAGTTTAATATTAGTAGTTTAACCTTTTGGAATTAATGATGGACGTTTACCATAAAAAAAGAGCTTACTATTTAAAGGCTCTACTTACTATTCACAAACTCTTTACTTATTATGATTCTTTAAAAAATTAAAAAACTAATATTTTATTATTTACAACCTCTTTTGTCTTATTTTTATCCCTTTTTTGTTTCTTGTTTTCTTTCACCTTAGCTTTATCTTTGTACATTATTGTGATCGGCTCTCCCCATTGCCCGTGTATCGAATTGTGTAATTTGTAAAGACTTAGAAACATAATATTGAAAGATGATATTTTTAGGTTAATATAATTGATTTAGAAGATGGTGTTTTTGGGTTATTATAAAGTGTACATAATCTTAAAAATATTATATTATTATAATATATGTTGAAAAAAAAATTCGTGTCATCTTCTTTTATCTTTAGTGTCTTTTTTTATCATTTAACGTGGAGTGAAAAGATTTTATTTGTTAGAATTAAATTATAAATTAAGGATATATATTTATTTGCAAAAGGATAATTTAGAAATATTTGAAGTTGTTAATTTGAGATGGTAAATGACAAAGAAAAAAGGGATTGCAAATAATACTCTCGAAAACAAAATCAATCTTTTATTAGGCTTTTATCAAAATGGTCATGGATAAAGCTATAAACAAGGCATTTAGTATGATGTTATGAGAAGGGCTTGTAGTAGGCTTGGAAGTTTCATTTTAATTGACTTTTGTAATCATTTCTGGTTATAATTATAGGTTGTGTGCAATCATCATGTAGAAATAAAATTATCCAGAAATATATTATTCAAGTAATCATTTTGAGGGTTTATTTAGTTTCATAGAATGGTACAGTGTTAACCAACATAACACCTAGAGTTACCCAATTGGCATATGGTTAAAATAAGCTTTTGGGATAGTGTCTAGTATCAATTTGCTATCTTGTTCCATAATAGTGTCATGTGAGCACTTATGGGGACTTCTGGTCGTGACGTATTGTCACGGATAAAATTCTAAACATGATGTCTGATGTAATGCTTATATATATTCGTGTCTTTTGGTTTGTTCATACTTTGTAAAGCATGTAGAGGGACGATCGAAGGCTTAACAGTCCCATTTTAGTTGGGTTTGGTAGCCGCTTGTAAAAAAAGTTATGTCATGTAGATATTTGTGAGAGATATTCGATCTGTAGTGGATCATTTTGACCCTTTGTTGTACAACCATTCAGAGCTTGTAAAGTTTGTTTGTAATTTGCATTGGCTATGAAGTGTTTTCTAAAATGTTTGCTTGTGGATCCCGAGTGAGACGCTTTCTTTAACCCGTTTTCTCTTTTTTAGGTCCTAAGGGACCATGAGAGGTTTCGGGGAGGCTGACCTTTGCAGACGGACATGCAAGGTGCAGCACGAATTAGGCAAAACCAACTAAGTCCGTGATAGATGGTATCAGAGCGGGTCAAGCACTTATAGAAACACTTGGCATGCAAACGTGGGGGACCTAGCGGGGCTGCGTTGAGGGCAGCCAGCACGCGCGACCGTTTGGGGGAAAATAAGCATGGAGATGTTGGGAAAAGGAGTCGCTCAGAGGAGCGGACATCTGAGATTGGCATTCAGAAGAATGACCAGCCCTTCACACAAGAAGCACCACTAGAACAAGCAAGCTTTAAAGAATGCATAGCGCACAAAGGTTGAGATAGCTGAGTTCGAGCTACGGCTCGATGTTGACAACCATACTTGATGGTGCTCAAGGCAAACGATGCGCTTGGTAAAGGATAAGACCATGCAAGGTGGAATGGGTTGTTTGTTGGGAAATCTTGGGGGCGACATCATATGCGCAGCGGAAGAACAAGAAAACAAAATCCCCGATTCCCAAAGAGATGTTCGTCGTCATGCGAGGATTGGTGCGCAAAATCTACGAAACTTAAAACTGCGTATAGAGTAGATTGTGTTACCTAGGGAGATCGTATATCCATGTTTCCTTACAGATCCTTAGGAGAGGGTGAAGGAGGTCAAGCGTTCTCCTCTCTAGCGGTGATCCACACAGCAGGGTTGCGACGACGCTCCTCAAAACTCCAGACCTACTTTGAGGTGGAGAGGGAGAGGAGAATAGGAAAGACAAGCAAAGACTAGAGCCTATGAGGCTCTGAATCCCTCCTATTTATAGAGGTCCCCTGTCAAACCCTAATGGGTCCTCCCCTAGTGGGTATTGGATCTGCATCCAATAAGACAAGGGCTCCATCGAATATCTCATATCCGAACCTCTACTCATCGCAATGCCTACCATATGTATATGACTCTCTAGGCCCAATATCGAGCTGGCTGTGAGTCATACCTGTCAGAACTCCTTCTAACTCAATGAATTATTATATATGTAATAATTCACTTGACTCATTAACTACGGACGTACTAGGCCACTACGTCGTAGTCCCCAGACGATATAGGGGAATCCAATTCATTGGACCTGTCTGTCCTCAGTTACCGTGTACCTATAGTCCCTCATCCCTCTAATATCCTAAAGACTGTATATTGAGCATGGTGCTGTCAGACCCATACGGTTTATACTCGAGTCTCGTTCTAATCGGATTCTCCCGGAGAACTCTTTCTCTCTCAACCCGAATGACCCTGGCCAGGGATTTGTCTGAGCAAAAACACATGGGGTATTCCTCTCATAATGCCGAGAGTGGATGATCCTCTATCGACACTCAATAGCCCTCGTAAGGTTGACTACCACTCCCAATGATCAGCTGTACTAGATCTGGGACAACCAAACCTATAAGTCTGGTATCAAAGAGTAGAGCACTCATACAGGACAACCTTGGTGTCTCAAGTCTAAGGACCAGATACACCACTAGGACTACGGAATCGCTGTCTGACAATAAGGCATCATCAACCATCCAGCATTCCGTAAGCGGATCAATCAGTGAACTCATTCTCCAATGAGCACCTGTACTGTATTCCTAGTGTCCCTACACGAGCAGCTATAAGACCAGTTGCATC
This sequence comes from Musa acuminata AAA Group, assembly GCF_036884655.1. Taxonomy (NCBI): domain Eukaryota; kingdom Viridiplantae; phylum Streptophyta; class Magnoliopsida; order Zingiberales; family Musaceae; genus Musa; species Musa acuminata. Next base: position 26,564,085 of record NC_088359.1, on the reverse strand, counting down.
CATCATATGGACGGGTATACAGCACACCAGTCTGTCCGGTTATCACGATGTCCCTCTCGAGTAACTTATGACCGGGATTATTTAGGATATGTGTTTAAAGGTGAATCGATCTCATTATCGTAATCTCATCACGATCCGATTCTCATTGCACAAATCCAAGGACATCACAATATATATATGCATTTATGCAATAGTTATAAAGTGATATACGTCAAAATATAATAAGCAAAAAGATTATGTATCAAGTCACACGTGCCATCACTCACGTGATTGGCTTGCTGGACACCTATGACTAGCATTGCTCAGCAACCGAAAGAGTTATGTAAAACTCACATAAGTGAGGGGAATTGCTAACTCGAAGAATTCGGTACTCATGCAAGAGCTTTTATGCGGACGAGGGAATGTTTGTGGCCATCCTAAGGTGACCAAAACTCGACGCCATGGATGATTGATTATAGGATCTCGAGTTGAACATTTCTTCTAACCTATCTATTCTTTTAAGGTTCTTAAGGGACCATAAGAGGTTTCGAGGAGGTTGACCCTTTGTAAACAAATACGTAAATATGTCACATGACTTAGACAAAACCAATTAAGTCAATGACAAATGATATCAGAGCAGAACAAGCACACTTAGAAACACTTTGCATGCAAACATGGATGATCTAGCGAGGTTGCATTAAGGGTAGCCAACACCCGCGATTATTTCAGGAAAATAGGCATTGAGATGTAGGGAAACAAATCGCTCATAAGAGTTGGCATCCAAGATTTACATTCAAAGGAATGACCAATCTTTCATACAAGAGACACTATAAGAATAAGCGAGCTATAAAAAATATATAGCACACAAAGGTTAGAATAGTCAAGTTTAAGCTACGATTCGACGTTGACAACCAAACTTGATGGTGCTCGAGGCAAGCCGAGCATTTGACAAAGAAGGTGATCGTGCAAGAAGGGTTAGGTTGCTCGATAATTGAAAGAGTTATGCAAAACTCACAAAGGCTAGAGGAATTGCTAACTCAAAGGATTGGATACTTATGCAAGAGCTTGTATACAAACGATGGACTGTCCGTGGCCATCCCAAGGTGATTGAAACTCGACGCCATAGAGCTTAAAGCTTTCCTTTTGACATGAGATAGATATGTCCATTAGAGGCTGAAGTATACAGCAAGTTTAACATGTTGCTAGGTCATGAGGGATTATATTGGTGAAGAGTTATAATTTAGCAAATATATTCATGAGGTGGAATAATACATAGTTTGTTCAGCAAGACAAAGTAGTGCGAGGGGAGAGTGGTCTCCGAAACTTCTAGGGGGAAGTATGTGAAGAGAAAAGTTGCTCGAATGAAACAAATATCTAAGAGGGATAAGTTTTGATTCTCTAAAGGGTGAATCATATGTAACAGACCAAATATATTGAGAAAGAATATCTCAAGACAACAACTCCATAAAGCTTAATGGACTAAGCGAGCGATAAAGAGTCATTGCATGATCTTGCACGAGGTAATACATTGGTGGACACATTGCGAGATCAAGTGGGGGACGACCCAAGGAAATAGCAAATGAAAGCACACTTAGAGTTGATGTGGAGATTGGATTCAATAGAGGGCTGACTCATGGAATGGTAGGTGCGAAAACCACTATCAACTCAATGCAAACCGAGGAGCGAAGAAACTTTGGTAGAACTTGGTGATTTGCTCAAGCTATATGAAGGGAGTCAACATAGAGCGAAGGCACGAAACTTCCCTGGACAAAGGTCATGAATACTTTAGAGACGAAAGTGAGATCATGTCATTTTATGGGTCCCTCATTTTAAGAGAACAAACTCATCTTACATGGTGCATAAGTTGAATGAAGCTTCGAGGCACATGCACTTTATCTCAACGAATTATTTGACAGAGGAACTAAGATGACTTATCTTGCGGATGCGAAGTTGCGATCAAAAGGCCTTGACACGATTGGGCAAGAGGATATAGAGGTGAGTACTATTGAAGAATATGTCATAGTATTATCATTCAAATTGCAACGAAGGAAGCGATGCATAGCGGAGATTGTGCTAAGCAGGGCACGGGTCTAGGATTCAAACAATGGTGCACCAATTTCAGCAAAGTCAATGGATTTCAATAGCTACTAGGCAACGGACTATCTTAGAGCTACATTTCATATGAGTATGACTCAAGAGCGGGTTGGTGAAGGTTGATTACCAAAAAAGCGAACATAATAAGAGGTTGTGGAGGCCTTGCGATGTGTTGGTAGAGGCCACACATTGAGAGATTGTTATTCGAGTTCATCCCACAAAGATCAGAATGCAATGAAGATGTCACTAGGAGACGATATTGTATAACAGATCATGGTTAAATAGTTTGAGATAATACGACACACACAAGAGAAGTCCCACGAAGGATTTGATCATATAGAGGTATGATCGAGAGCTATTATGAGCTCTACTTTAGTGAATAATATGATGACAAGAAGGGCTATAGAATCAAGGAGTGGATACCATGGTACCATGGAGGTGGGTCTTCCATGTGTTTATCAAATTTTACATCGGATGAAAGCCTTAGTCATCAACATATAGGGGTTATGTACCATCGAAAGGGAACTTAAAATGCAAGTACAAGTGAGTCTTATGGGAAAACTTGATCAAACAAATGTATGATCGTAGTAGCTAGAGAATTAGACTGTTGCAGAGCTTATATTCACTTTAGGAAGCCCGAAAAGTTAAAGGACAATGCCGAGTAAACGAACGTTGCTACTAAGGATGCAAATTAAAATAGAATCGATGCGAGCCTTACAACATGATGGCGGAGGCCATGTATGGGAGTTGTTGTCTATCTTTTCATAGACAAGGGGAACTACTCAGAGAACACAAATGTGTTGAAGCAAGTGGTCAAAACGGATAAGAAAGAGACGACGAGTCTAGAGAGACTTAGCTACCCAAAATTAAGTATCGACTAAAATAGATGTGGACTTGGAGGAGTGTTATATTGCCATAAAAGCGGATCTATCGATCATAAAGAAAGAGATACGGATACGAGGTGATTGATAGTTGGGCTATGGGCATGGTAGCGCCATGGTGCTGCAAAGGCAAGACTTCTGTGACATTATTGAACCCTTACTCTCATGGAATGAGAACGTTTGATCATGAAAGGGGTCGAGAAGGTGGAGAATACAAAGACAAATTTCAAGTATCAAGACAAAGTTGAAGGGCAGATGTCAATGAGTTTGTCATCAAATATAGCCAAAAGTGTGGGACTTTAGGTCAATACCAGAGTGCTCGACTAAGAAACGATGTAAGCACTATATGGTAATAGTCAAAAGTATGCGAGCAAAGAGTAGGCAAAGGCTAGTAGTCAGCTCGATGTATGAAGTATGTTAGGATCGGAGCGGCACTAAGAGGGGGGGTGAATTAGTGCAGCGGATTAAAACTTGTGAGTTCGAAAACAAATTCGTAAATACGAGGATATTTCGTTTTGATAGTAACTTGAGTAAAGTGAAAAATGAAAACTTGCTGCCGAGTAGATAATGATTGCAGAAAGGTAAGTACTCACACATTCAATGAACACGCCAATTTAAAGTGGTTCGGTCAAATGACCTACATCCACTTGTGAATCCTTCTTCAATGAGGCTCCCAACTTCCACTAACAAATCTCTTTGAAGGGGAAGGACAAATACCCCTCTTACAACCTTTTACAAGTGATTCACACTCTTATAAATTTTTGAAGAGAAAGAAGGAGGTGAACACTCAAGCAATTGAAAACAAGACTTGCTAAAGACTTCTGACTTTTATCTCAATCTATTGCTTTCTCAAAGGTTGTAATCTCAGTTGAGAATTGAGGGGTATTAATAGGCCCCAAGAGGATTCAAATTTGGGCTCCAAAATTTGAATTCTCTTGGGTTTCCAAGGCTGGTAGTGCCATCGCTTGTCGGTGGCGGTGCCACCGGCCAACCTCTCGGGTGCTGGGCGGTGCCACCGCTCAGTCCAGCGGTGCCACCGCCTACACTATTTCAGCTCACTGGTTGGGCTCCAAACTTGGCCCAAACCAGTCCGAACTCGGGCCCAATTGGCCCCCTACTTGGGTTATAGGA